>NC_089844.1:206794592-206984815 GCF_035609145.1 Eleutherodactylus coqui
TAGATTCTCCTCAGAGTATACACACACACACACACACACACACACACAGGTGAGGTAGATTCTCCTCAGTATATACACACACACACAGGTGAGGTAGATTCTCCTCAGTATATACACACACACACACACACACACACACACACACAGGTGAGGTAGATTCTCCTCAGTATATACACACACACACACACACACACACACACACACACACACACAGAGGTGAGGTAGATTCTCCTCAGTATATACACACACAGAGGTGAGGTAGATTCTCCTCAGTATATACACACACACACACACACACACACAGAGGTGAGGTAGATTCTCCTCAGTATATACACACACAGAGGTGAGGTAGATTCTCCTCAGTATATACACACACACACAGAGGTGAGGTAGATTCTCCTCAGTATATACACACACAGAGGTGAGGTAGATTCTCCTCAGTATATACACACACAGAGGTGAGGTAGATTCTCCTCAGTATATACACACACACACACACACACACACACACACACACACACACACACACACACACAGAGGTGAGGTAGATTCTCCTCAATATACACATAGAGGGGAAGTAGATTCTCCTCAGTATATACACATAGAGGTGAGCTAGATTCTCCTCAGTATATACACACAGAGGTGAGGTAGATTCTCCTCGGTATATACACATAGAGGTGAGGTAGATTCTCCTCAGTATATACACAGAGGTGAGGTGGATTCTCCTCGGTATATACACATAGAGGTGAGGTAGATTCTCCTCAGTATATACACAGCGAGGTGAGGTAGATTCTCCTCAGTATATACACAGCGAGGTGAGGTAGATTCTCCTCAGTATATACACAGAGAGGTGAGCTAGATTCTCCTCAGTATATACACATAGAGGTGAGCTAGTTTCTCCTCAGTATATGCACCGTGACACATGGTGTGTAGTACAAGTTTTTGGCTGTATTTCAGCACATGGAGTTGTTAATTTAGTTGGGGTTAGTAGTGTCCTCAGTGCTAGGAATTAGATAAGATTAAAAGAGAACCCTGTGGGAGCTTGTGAAGAGTCCCTCCAGTGTGTGGGGTGTGGGCTGGGGGGCACGCTTTGGTTTGCTCTGAGTATGTTGTATTATGACTGTTATTCCTAATTCTACTGAACATTGCCGAGTCGGGATATTTGTATGTGTAGATTGCAGTCGCCGTCCCAGGGTGGGCCTTATACTAGTCTGAATGTAGGACTGCTGACAATGCTGTCCCTCTAGGTGTAGTATCTGAAGAACAGCTACCTCAGTCATGTTCAGTAGCCAGGGGATGACCATTTAAGCCTTTTACTAGTTAGATGGACAACTAGAACAAGTCCTGGGGATTCTCATTTAGCCAGCAAGTCAATAAACTGGTCCCGTTATACAAACCCAACATGGGGAACTTACTTTTCTCTTCGAGACAGTTCCCTAGGCCCTTCGAGATCAAGCTGAGTGACCTTTTTAGAAGCTTGTGCTGCACGATTAGGATTCTCTATGTCGATTAAGCCTTCTACTCCTTTCCGCTTTTGCTGAAAAACATAAAATGGTTAATCTGGATTACAAACTGGAGAAGGACATTACTAGTCTACATCACACATCTACTGAGAAGCTGGCATGGTGACCATCTTCACATCCACAGTACATTTAATGGCCACTAGCTCTGACCATAGTGGTGGTCGTCAGGTGTGAGCGCTGCTCCTGAGCTCACCTCATACCTTGGGATCCATGATGGATTTATCGGTCATAGGTTAAGTGGTTAACAAACTGCAAACCAGCCATTTGTAGGAAAGCTTCATCCCACCTCTCTCTTCTGGGGTGCATTTACACGCGGTGGATTTGCTGAGGATTTCCGGCAACAGAACAATGTATTTGTGGATTTTGGCACGGACCCATAGCTCACTTCACCCCTTTAACTGGAGGGTTAAGATCTGCTGGAGATCCACAATGTGCAGCAGAGGTATATTGTCCGCTGCAGATTTCCGAAGTCACAATCGTCCAATTTCTACGGTGCTTACACAAGAGCTGGGAGACTTGTGGGTCCTCAAGTAGCACTGATGTAGAGAAGGACTGACTGGGCTGCTACTCTCAGTCCACAGGGAGTGATGGGGGATGTGTAGGTCCTGGGTGGCACAGATGTAGAGAAGGACTGACTGGGCTGTTACTCAGTCCACAGGGAGTGATGGGAGATGTGTGGGTCCTCAAGTAGCACTGATGTAGAGAAGGACTGACTGGGCTGCTACTCTCAGTCCACAGGGAGTGATGGGAGATGTGTGGGTCCTCAAGTAGCACTGATGTAGAGAAGGACTGACTGGGCTGTTACTCAGTCCACAGGGAGTGATGGGAGATGTGTGGGTCCTCAAGTAGCACTGATGTAGAGAAGGACTGACTGGGCTGCTACTCTCAGTCCACAGGGAGTGATGGGAGATGTGTAGGTCCTGGGTGGCACAGATGTAGAGAAGGACTGACTGGGCTGTTACTCAGTCCACAGGGAGTGATGGGAGATGTGTGGGTCCTCAAGTAGCACTGATGTAGAGAAGGACTGACTGGGCTGCCACTCAGTCCACAGGAAGTGGGTCAGGGGGAAGCTTTAATGAACGCCCCTCGTATAGACAATGATCTAGCAGGCAGTAGTGGAAGATTTCAGCTCAGTGGTATGCAATACAGCCCATGTACAAGGGAAGCGTAGAGCATAGGTGGATCCACTATAGGGACCTAGTCTTTCTATGGAATCTAACTCCGTACCACCAAACAAATGGAGAGAGACTGAGGGAATAGAAGTGGTCACGACTTCTACCACCACGCGTCTTACCGGTAGCAGGACAGCAGATGACATACCTGATAGTCATCGTCTTCGTCGCTCTCGTCTGAGCTCTGGTCTTTCTTGACCTTTGTGGGGTCCTCAGAAGCTCCTACACCTCCTTCCTCAAGTTCTGCTTCCTACATGGAAGGATACAAGAAGATCTCATCTGAAGTTTACTTGTATTATTCTACAGCACAGGCATTTGTAGTTCAGCCTGAGGCCAACCATGGCGGACAGGAACGCTTCTGTAACCCCAGGCGGCACCATATATCAGCCGTGTATGAGGCTGAAGGCACAGCCAGCTGCGGTCATAAGACCCCGTGCTGCACACAAGCACATTGTACCACGTCTGTACCACGTCCGTAATCCCCATCTGTAGATTGCGTTTTCTACTATCTATATTTGCCCACTTGAATGTACCAGCCAAGTGAATAGATCTGTAGCTACAGGCGCTCTATATTATGGAGCGGATACAGGGCGATCAGACGAGCGGACGTTCAGACGGCGAATCCAACACGCCAATTCCACTCTAAGCACAGCAGACTTCTGCCGCAGCTCTGCAGGGGCGGGGCCACAGATTTCTATGCAGATTCCACACCAAGAAATTACATTTTTTCTGCCTGAGAAATCGGAGAGTAAAAAAACCCGTATAGACTACAAGTATTGCCAGTGACACGAATGGTGTGGACGCCGTGTGAACAGCCTGGTGGGGGCGCTACAGGAGTATTCATAGCAGAGTTCACTGATACCATGGTGGAGATCCCCAAAATATAAAGCCTGTGCCCCTTTAAACCAACATCTCTTGATTGGCGCTAGAAGGAAGTACTAGGGATATAACAATCTGTGTGCTGTAACGCCCCTTCTGCGGTACACGAAGGATGGGTTTGTAGCCCGCCATGTAGACGTACCAGAGCCTTCTCATGTTCAGCCTTGATCTGAGCATCGATCTCCTCCGGACTCGTGTACTGCCTCACCCGACCCTTGTGACCTCCTTTTCTTCCTGCGGAAGACAAGATTACAAACACGTCACTTCATAGCTGTGCAAAACTGCAGATCTACACGAGTGGCGGCGTCTAATATTGACTAACAGGGACCACACTTCAGTCGCGTCAGCTTAATGGAGGCGACCTTGGATAAAAAGCAGAACCCTCACTACTCAGCGCCACGTAGGAACTATCAACGCTGATGACAACTGAGGACGCAGAACGTGCCAGGGTCCCCAACGCTGGTCAGCTGCGCCAGAGGTCAGGATGGCACGGCCATCTCCGATACAGGTTTCACCCAAATATAAGCCCTACCCCAAAAATAAGCCATAACAAATTGACCAAAAATAAATAAATAAAACCACATCAATACTCACCTAGCCGGCGGTGTCTGAGTCTCTCACGCTGATCCCCGGAGCTGTGGCAGGCTAACGTGTCCTCTGCACTGAAACAGAACTCTCCTTCTGGTGACATGGCTTTGAATACCCCGCCCCCAGCAAGCGAGTGCTGTGATTGGATTGAGCGCCAGCCAATCAGAGCCAGCGCTTGATCATTCACAGCCATTCAGTGAACATCACTGAATGGCTGCGATTGGCTCATCCACAGCGCTCGTGAGTTAATCACAACACTCGGTTCCTGGAGGCGGGGTATTCAAAGCCCCGTTACCAGGAGAGTTCTGTGTGAACGCCAAGGACACTGCATGCCACATCGCCACCAGAGAACATCAGCACCAGGGACCCAGACGCTGCGGGCCAGGTGAGTAGAACCCCACCCTCCCCCTGAGCCCGGTTGCCTTGTTTGTTCTCATCCTTTGGTCCCAACACCCCTAACAGTCTGGTCAGATGCTCCTTTCTACTGGTGGTCTGTCGGGGGGTCCTGAGCCTGGTCACCTTGTGAGCCCCCATTCTCTGGTCCCAACACCCCCTAACATTCTGGTCAGAACGGCCCGGTGGGAGACAATTCATAGATACGACCATCCAGCTTCACCTCTTCATCCAATAATGCGCCCCCCTCTGGTAATGGGGTGGAATCTCTTCTCTGCATTGTAGAGGCATCAGTACCCAGCAAGCTCTATAAGTGGAAGAAGAGGTCACTACACACAAGGAGCCTCTTAAAGGACAAGGGGGCCACTTTCAGGACTGTTCATCTAATCCCACCACACGTGTAATACTTGATTTTGCCAGTGTATGATGCCTTCTAATTACATCAGCCTGTAGACAAGATTCCTCTGGGGGTCTGCTCTAACGAGCGGCGGTGGTAACTCTTACATTACACTCTGGGGGCTCATCAGAAGGCTGCAGGAGCCATCACTGGGGAATTAGAATGATGACACAATGATGAGCAGTGAAGCTTCTGTAATCCCTTGTTACAAGACATTATTGTGCTTCTGTTACCAGAGGTGACCGTAAGGCTGGATAACAAGTGTGTATAGCAGCCCGCAGACATCTGCTGAGCCAAACACAAATCCTCCCATCGCATCCCTTTTGGGTCTGTAAAGGACTTATTTCCCCTGCATACTGGAAGCCCATGCCGGTAGTGGATGTAGATGGGGAGCTGGGGCTGATAACCGGTAGCCATCCATATCCAATAGCTGTATAGGGGACATTCTCAAAAGATCTATATTGTGGCCTGAACCAGCTATGGACATCCCAAAACCATGAGTGAAGCCACTTGTAGAGATGCAGACCCCTGGTTGTCATCTAAACCAAGGAACCAACAGATGGAGAGCAATGAATCCCTGAAGACCATCTCCAGAGCGCCGGCAGAGCGGATTCCATCGTGTACCTGCTTATAGTCACTGGACAACGCGCACCTTTATAAACAGCCTTTTACAACTTCCTGCGCCGGATGCTAATGGGGTTTGAACACCCCGTGGGCGAGTCTGAGCATCTCTGCTGCCAGGTCCTGACGGTTCTAATAACCTCTCCATCACCATCTACAGGGAGCTGACAATCTCAGCCCCGAAGTATGAGATGCACATGCAGCGGTCTGTGATCCTGCAGCGCATGCGCCAGCTTCCATCATTGGACACACCACCCACAGAAGGCCAAGGAACGTGCGGCCGAGATGCTGCAGCCCATCAACCACTAGCCATGGTGCGGACCTTCACAATGATAGGCTGGGTCCAGGAACCATGACCAGATAGGTGTTGCGTAGCTCTACGTGGCTTTAGGGGCTCAGAATTGCTGAAAGCTTCCCATTAACCCCTTGAGTGGCGGGTTTCTTACATCCTCTCTGTCAGACCCACCAGGGCAGGTTCTTTAACCCCTTGAGTGGCGGTTTTCTCACCCCACCCCCTCCGTCAGACCCACCAGGGCAGGTTCTTTAACCCCTTGAGTGGCGGGTTTCTCACCCCCGTCAGATCCACCAGGGCAGGTTCCTTAAATGGGCTAATCATTTAATTTCAGCTAATTTTCTAGTCGCGTTCCAAGAGCCATAACTTCTTCATTTTCCCACTGGCACGGCCATATGAGGGCTGCTTGTGGGAAAGTTGTACTTTTTAATTGCATCATTTTTGGGTAAATATAATGTATTATATAACTTTTGTAAAAAGTAAGGAGATTGGGGAGAAAAAAAAAAAAGAATTCCTGCATGTTTGTTGGATTCCATGTTTACGGCGTGCAGAATAAATAGTGTGATGACGTTATTCTCTGAGTCACATGATTCCGCCGATGGGGTTTATACAGCGTTTTCAGATTTTTGTACATTTAAAACATTTTTTTTTCTTAAAGGTTTGCTTTTGTGTCGCCGCATTCCAAAAGCCGTATTAATGTTATTTCCCATCGCCGGCGCTCTAGGCGGCCGTGTTTATTGCCGGATGAACTCCAGGCTTCATTTATCTCATTTTTAGGAACACGTAGAATTCTGGCTGTTTATTTTCCCAGCATTCTCTGAGCAGTATAAAGAATATATTAAAGGGGTTGTCCCGCGGCAGCAAGTGGGTCTATACACTTCTGTATGGCCATATTAATGCACTTTGTAATGTACATTGTGCATTAATTATGAGCCATACAGAAGTTATAAGATGTTTTTCACTTACCTGCTCCGTTGCTGGCGTCCTCGTTCCCATGGTGCCGTCTAATTTTCGCCGTCTAATGGCCAAATTAGACACGCTTGCGCAGTCCGGGTCTTCTGCTTTTCTCAATGGGGCTCCGTGTAGCTCTGCCCCGTCACGTGCCGATTCCAGCCAATCAGGAGGCTGGAATCGGCAATGGACCGCACAGAAGCCCTGCGGTCCACCGAGGGAGAAGACGCCGGCGGCCATCTTCAGCAGGTAAGTAAGAAGTCACCGGAGCGCGGGGATTCAGGTAAGCGCTGTGCGGTGTTCTTTTTTAACCCCTGCATCGGGGTTGTCTCGCGCCGAACAGGGGGGGTTTGAAAAAAAAAAACAAAAAAAAACGTTTCGGTGCGGGACAACCCCTTTAAAGCCATTCTACAGGCCGGCACGATTACGCCAGCACCAAGTTGTAGGAGGTTTTTTTTTTTCGCTACATTTTCACATTTTGAAAAAATTAATAAAATGTTTGGGGTTTTTGAATGCAGCGATTTAAAAAAAAACAAAAAAAAACAAAAAACTTTTTAATGAGCGGAGCTGTAAGGGTTTTTGTACTTTTTATTAGCACCATTTGTTGATCCCTTTCTATTCCGTTTTTTGCATGTGAGATAGGCTAATTCAGCCATTTCTACCACGTGCACTTTTTCCCCATGCCGTGCCCCCTGCAGAGTAAATCCTTCTCTGGTCGTTACAGACGCAGGGATACCACGTGTCTACTTTTGTTTTTCATTTTTTAAAAAGTAAATAAGAGAAAGGTGGGGTTTTGGCGGTTTTATTTTTTTTTTACCATTTTTACATTTTTGTCTTTTTAGAGGACTTACAGAATACTTAGAATTTTTTTTTTTTTTTAATACTCTGCTGTGCTGACAGGCTATGATGTAAGAGTCTGAGCGTCATGGCCCAATTCAGCTGGTAGACCAGCAGGCTATATTCAAGCCTACAGGCGCCACAGAGCTCCCTCCCTCTGTCAGCCCTTTACATGCTGCGGTCGCACACACTATGGCATGTAAACAGTTAAACAGCAGAGATCAGAGGTTGTCCGTTCTCCACTGTAAGAGCTGGTGCCCGGCTATCATCTGACAGCCAATCACCAGCTCTCCCTGCCATGGGGACCATCGGCCGGCTTCTGACAAGCCAGTGGTCTCAGTGGCAACCAGTGCAGGAGTTCAAAAAAAAGCGTGAAGTTGCCGGCAGATTGGTTATATCTCTGTTCTGTGGGGGTCTGTGCAGGTAGAGCACACTGCCACAGCTTATGGCATTGGGTTCTGAACAGTTCCATAGCGAAACAGGCTCCAAAAACTTCCAGGCGTGCCACTGAAGGGGTTAAAGCTGAACATAAGGCAAAAGAAAACACCTAAAGCTGCGCAGTCATTAGACGAATGATGGCCGACCAACGAAGGGCACCCCCTGCCACGATCATGTCCTACATGTAATTAGCCTGGTTAGAAGGGTTTTTTTTCACACAGTTACTATTGATGACCCATCTTCAGGTCAGTGGTGTTGTGCCCGCTCCTCTCTGCACATGCGCCGGCCGGCACACAGCGCAGAGAGTAGACGCCAGGAGCGGGTAAGCGGCAGGTCTCTGCAGGGGCACGGGTCCACATTCCGCTGTGAGAAGTTTCGCAGCGGGCTCTGACTCTGCTGTCTGCAGGCAGCCTATAGCTGATCAGCGGGGATCCACCACTCCGGATCCCCAACGATCAGCTGATCCACTGGCCTGTTAGTGTAGCAGGGCCAGACATCTACATCTGTGGCAGAGCAGGAAGTCAAAGGGGTTGTCCCGCGAAAGCAAGCGGTGTTAAGCACTTCTGTATGGCCATATACATGCACTTTGTAATATACATCATGCATTAAATATTGGCCATACAGAAGTTATATACTTACCCCCTCCGGTGTTGGCGTCCCCGTCTCCATGCATGCGCAGAAGACCTGTGTGGCGTGAGCACGCCGGAGCGGCCCCATTCAACAGAATAGAAGAGACTGCTCAAGCGTGTCTAAACGAGGGAGAAGGCGGATCTCCCCTCCGTTCCTCCCCACTCCCTGCCGGCACCCGAATCTTTAGGGACGAGCGGGCAGGTACTAGAATCAGGCACTACTCGCTCGAGTCGTTAGCCTTATCGAGTATGCTCGCTCATATCTAATGTTTATCACCTGATGTTTACACTTCAAAGGAGAAGCAGTTTGAACCAGATGAAGGACGTTCCCATGTTTGTGTATTCGGCTTTGTAACACCCCTTTCTGTATCAACTTAGAAAAGCTTAATGCAATAAATCAGAGAATCGCCCCATTGTGTTGTGTAGAGTTCGTACCATCCACACCTAATATGGCACCCACAGTATATCTAATAGCGTGATTATACCAACACAAATCTCTGCGTGTCAGCTATTCTCCCCTGTAATCTGACACCTTTCTGGTCTTGGGAGAGTTGAGTGGATTTAGGAAGATGCTCAGTGTATTTCCGGCCAAGCTGAGCTCATCCATATTTTCTTTCCCTGCCTGCCACATCTGCACCAGAGGGGTCTTTGATCCCAATTTCTCCTTTTGGGACCAGCAAGGAAGCCCTTTGTCATAATGATAATTGAAATGAGCCATTTGCAGGTCAGTCCATCATCTTTCTGCTTCTTTTCAATACACTTCCCCAGACTTGCTGACTGCGATTTCCCTCCATCGACATGGGATAAAGAAAAACACAAAACAGGAATAATGGCTGATTCAAAGGTCCCAGCTCAACGCCAATTATATTGTCAGGAAGTGCACCAAGTGCCACCACTGTTCAGCTCCTAGAACCCACAACATAGCATGCCTGTGAAACAAACCATCTGTCACAGATCACATTTGGTGTCCAGCCATAGCTCCCCTACCAGAGGGCCTCCTGGGAGATGGTTATGAGGACGACAGGGGAGGGGGAAAATAAAACTAAACGGGGATGTAGGGGAATGTCCCCCCCCCCCCCGCCAACCAAGACAACTTCATAGAATGCGATTTTCTATTATTTTAGTCATTTTATTTTCACCCCCTTGAAGGGAGTTAGTCGTTTGTTGGCTGGTGGAAGCTGTGGTGTGGGACCTACCTGTGAGAAGTGGTGGCAGCGAGGTGTGCTGGGCGTGTGGGGCTGTGCAGACTGTGATTTGGGCTCATGGAAGTAAGTGGACCCTGTGTTCTGCCCCCGTACATCACCGGTTGGGGACTGTCGTTACCGGTAACGAGGTTTACGGAATTATTAGACTTCATCTGTGTGATAAGACAATGAAGCTCCACCTACACTCCACATCCTCGTTATCAAGGTTTCTGATAATTAGTGGCTGAGATGAAGATGACGTATTCATAGGACATTCCAGAACTTTCCTGTGACTTAAGACAAGTAAGACCTTCTGCACGGAGTATACCACGTTCTGTAGGAGGGCTGTGCCAGCAGTAACAGACGTGGCCGTCACTTCTTCACTAACCGATGTAGACGGTTCACGGTGCGCCTGGACTCTTCCTCGGTGCGGGGCTTTCAGAAGCTTCTCCTTCCTTGTGTAGAATGAATTCTAAGCCAACGGGCCATCAGGGAGTTGTTGACGAAGGAGGATGCCGGCCGTCAGACATCCACAGGAGGCAAGAGCAATGCTCACCGGGGGATGAAGGGGATTACAGAAGGGGAAACCACACAGTGGGGGACCATCAACTGCAACCACTCACATGGATCGTCAGCGAGTGGACAAGGTGAGGTCACAATCCGTAAGCTGAGCTGTGGTTACAAGGCCATACAGAAGGTGGCGGAAAGCTTGGGGTATCGGAAAGTGTGTGCCAAGTGGGTACCTCGGCAGCGGACACCCGATCTGAAGAACAGAAGGGCGGGCATGAGACCTCCAGAAGCTTAAAGAAGAGACCACACAAGAATCTGAAAGCCGACCACTCTCAGCTTGACCATGCACGACCGCACACAACTCAGGTGATCGACCAATCAGGGTGGTCCGTGGCCCACCCATCACCTGTGGATCCTGGATCTGGCGCCCTCCAACTCCTACCTGATGGGTCTAATGGAGGACAGTCTTCAAGGACAACGATGTGATGACACGGACGAGCTGGAGGTGACTGAAGACGTGGATGTGCGGGCACACCTGACTGATGTGGAGGAGGAAGAGACCCTCCGACTGCAGGGGCAGTGCGACCGATCCACGGCAGCTAATACAGAAATCATGGCCACTGCGGTGTCACCCCACTCCAGTCCCGCCACAGACCCTCCAGCCTCCCTCCCGCCCGAGACCCTCCAGCCTACCACAGGCCCTCCAGCCGCCCGCCCCCCTACTACCCACCACAGACCCTCCAGCCTCCCTCCCGCCCGAGACCCTCCAGCCTACCACAGGCCCTCCAGCCGCCCGCCCCCCTACTACCCGCCACAGGCCCTCCAGCCGCCCGCCCGCCACAGGCCCTCCAGCCGCCCGCCACAGACCCTCCAGCCGCCCGCCACAGACCCACCAGCCACAGACCCTCCAGCCTCCCTCCCGCCTGCCACAGGCCCTCCCTCCAGCCTACCACAGGCCCACCAGCCGCCCGCCGCCGGCCCTCCAGCCGCCCGCGCGCCAGCCACAGGCCCTCCAGCCGCCCGCGCGCCAGCCACAGGCCCTCCAGCCGCCCGCGCGCCAGCCACAGGCCCTCCAGCCGCCCGCGCGCCAGCCACAGGCCCTCCAGCCGCCCGCGCGCCAGCCACAGGCCCTCCAGCCGCCCGCCCGCCACAGGCCCTCCTGCCGCCCGCCCGCCAGCCACAGGCCCTCCTGCCGCCCGCCCGCCAGCCACAGGCCCTCCTGCCGCCCGCCCGCCAGCCACAGGCCCTCCAGCCGCCCGCCCGCCAGCCACAGGCCCTCCAGCCCCCCGGCTACAGTCATGCTGGGGGGGGGGGAGCAGCTGGCGTCATACAGTATCGCCAGCCGTGCCCCCAGCGGTCCTCCTGCTCCGCTACACCCGGATGGGTCACACAACGGCCCCCTCACTTGCTGCCACAGACGGATTATTCCACGCCGTCCCTCTGCCACATGTGCCGCCGCCAGCACCTCCCTGCCCACCAGCTCCGCCCACAGTGATGGCACCGGTCATTGTACATTAGTGCAGCAGCCGGTACTCTGATCCTGCTCTCCGCTGTCACCACAGCCGCCACCTCTTAGGCTTCCTTCCCACACCACCCTCCCCATGAGCGCCCCCCTGCGGCTGCCTGCGCCGCCGCCCCCTCACCTCCTTTCGGCATGTTCTCTCCGCTCCTCTCGCTGCCTCTTCCTCTCCTCACAACTTGATGGGCACGCGTCTGAGGCCCGGAGGGCTGTCCCGGCACTGCCTGCTGCGGGCCTGAGGACTACATCAGCCGGCTGTTTTCCAGATACAGCGAAACGCAGACATTTCATACAGTCAATTAGGCGAAATAAAACAACAACGATTCTGTTCCGTTAATATCCGCGGTAACCTCGCGGAGATGCTATTTCCAGACAGGCACTGCGGCGGCCAGCCCTTCTGACGCAATAGGCCGCTTCCTTCGGGTCCTTCACATGGCGCGCTCGGTCTCCTGCTAGAATGTAGCTGATGACGGCTTCTCGGCAGGACGGAACAGACGGCGGGGCGACGGAGGAAAGCGCGGGCAATTCTGAGATGATCGGTGGTGACCGGAAGTTCTAAAAGGACCCCAGAAGGACCTGACGTTCTTACCGATACTGACCCGGAAGTGGCTCGTTGGACAGCTTCCGGTGGAGCAGGTAGGACGCCGTGTGCTGTGGCTGTATTCCCGGCACCGGCGCGGTCGTTGAGCTTTTGAAGGGATCTCCTGGGACTTTATATAGTATTGTTGACCGGGGCAGCAGACAGCGCTGAGCACAGCCCAGTGACGCAGGTGGGTACTGCAGCCCCAACTCCTGCTGACGCCCTGTGAGCTGCAGTAGCGCCTCCTGTGGCTGATCGGGGTGATCCTCGCCGACCTGGACATCATCTGTACGAGGAGTTAAACCTGCCCCGGAATAACCCTCTAAGTCTTTTGTTCTCTGTTATCAGTCAACTAAAGTGTATTTGTTAAATGTGGAGGAAATCTGCAGCTTCTTAGACCTTTAGAGGGCGTCCGTCATCAGCGCTGCAACGCACGGGGGCTGGAGCCAAGCTGACTGCTGCCCCCCTGTGTAGTGGCCACAGCTGGTAACTGCAGGCCCAGCCCCCATTATAATCGCTAAGAGCTGCAGTTACCAGCTGCGGCCACTACACAGGGGGCAGCAGTCAGCTTGGCTCCAGCCCCCGTGCGTTGCAGCGCTGATGATGGAGCGCCCAGTCAGCGAGGGGCAGTATATGTGCCGTCCACATGGCGGGGCGCCGGTCAGCGGGGGGCAGTATATGTGCCGTCCACATGGCGGTGCGCCCGGTCAGCGGGGGGCAGTATATGTGCCGTCCACATGGCGGGGCGCCCAGTCAGCGAGGGGCAGTATATGTGCCGTCCACATGGCGGTGCGCCCGGTCAGCGGGGGGCAGTATATGTGCCGTCCACATGGCGGGGCGCCGGTCAGCGGGGGGCAGTATATGTGCCGTCCACATGGCGGGGCGCCGGTCAGCGGGGGGCAGTATATGTGCCGTCCACATGGCGGGGCGCCCGGTCAGCGGGGGGCAGTATATGTGCCGTCCACATGGCGGTGCGCCCGGTCAGCGGGGGGCAGTATATGTGCCGTCCACATGGCGGTGCGCCCGGTCAGCGGGGGGCAGTATATGTGCCGTCCACATGGCGGTGCGCCCAGTCAGCGGGGGGCAGTATATGTGCCGTCCACATGGCGGTGCGCCCGGTCAGCGGGGGGCAGTATATGTGCCGTCCACATGGCGGTGCGCCCAGTCAGCGGGGGGCAGTATATGTGCCGTCCACATGGCGGTGCGCCCGGTCAGCGGGGGGCAGTATATGTGCCATCCACATGGCGGTGCGCCCGGTCAGCGGGGGGCAGTATATGTGCCGTCCACATGGCGGGGCGCCGGTCAGCGAGGGGCAGTATATATATGTGCCGTCCACATGGCGGGGCGCCGGTCAGCGAGGGGCAGTATATGTGCCGTCCACATGGCGGGGCGCCGGTCAGCGGGGGGCAGTATATGTGCCGTCCACATGGCGGGGCGCCCGGTCAGCGGGGTGCAGTATGCGTGCCGTCCACATGGCGGGGCGCCGGTCAGCGAGGGGCAGTATATGTGCCGTCCACATGGCGGGGCGCCCGGTCAGCGAGGGGCAGTATATGTGCCGTCCACATGGCGGGGCGCCCGGTCAGCGAGGGGCAGTATATGTGCCGTCCACATGGCGGGGCGCCGGTCAGCGGGAGGCAGTATATGTGCCGTCCACATGGCGGGGCGCCGGTCAGCGAGGGGCAGTATATGTGCCGTCCACATGGCGGTGCGCCCGGTCAGCGGGGGGCAGTATATGTGCCGTCCACATGGCGGTGCGCCCGGTCAGCGGGGGGCAGTATATGTGCCGTCCACATGGCGGGGCGCCGGTCAGCGGGAGGCAGTATATGTGCCGTCCACATGGCGGGGCGCCCGGTCAGCGGGAGGCAGTATATGTGCCGTCCACATGGCAGGGCGCTGGTCAGCGAGGGGCAGTATATGTGCCGTCCACATGGCGGGGCGCCGGTCAGCGGGAGGCAGTATATGTGCCGTCCACATGGCGGTGCGCCCGGTCAGCGGGAGGCAGTATATGTGCCGTCCACATGGCGGGGCGCCGGTCAGCGGGGGGCAGTATATGTGCCGTCCACATGGCGGTGCGCCCGGTCAGCGGGGGGCAGTATATGTGCCGTCCACATGGCGGGGCGCCGGTCAGCGGGGGGCAGTATATGTGCCGTCCACATGGCGGGGCGCCGGTCAGCGGGGGGCAGTATATGTGCCGTCCACATGGCGGGGCGCCCGGTCAGCGAGGGGCAGTATATGTGCCGTCCACATGGTGGGGCGCCCGGTCAGCGGGGGGCAGTATATGTGCCGTCCACATGGCGGTGCGCCCGGTCAGCGGGGGGCAGTATATGTGCCGTCCACATGGCGGTGCGCCCGGTCAGCGGGGGGCAGTATATGTGCCGTCCACATGGCGGTGCGCCCGGTCAGCGGGGGGCAGTATATGTGCCGTCCACATGGCGGTGCGCCCGGTCAGCGGGGTGCAGTATATGTGCCGTCCACATGGCGGGGCGCCCGGTCAGCGGGGGGCAGTATATGTGCCGTCCACATGGCAGGGAGCAGGTCAGCGAGGGGCAGTATATGTGCCGTCCACATGGCGGGGCGCCGGTCAGCGGGAGGCAGTATATGTGCCGTCCACATGGCGGGGCGCCCGGTCAGCGAGGGGCAGTATATGTGCCGTCCACATGGCGGTGCGCCCGGTCAGCGGGGGGCAGTATATGTGCCGTCCACATGGCGGGGCGCCCGGTCAGCGAGGGGCAGTATATGTGCCGTCCACATGGCGGGGCGCCCGGTCAGCGAGGGGCAGTATATGTGCCGTCCACATGGCGGGGTGCCGGTCAGCGAGGGGCAGTATATGTGCCGTCCACATGGCGGGGCGCGGTCAGCGAGGGGCAGTATATGTGCCGTCCACATGGCGGGGCGCCCGGTCAGCGAGGGGCAGTATATGTGCCGTCCACATGGCGGGGAGCCGGTCAGCGAGGGGCAGTATATGTGCCGTCCACATGGCGGGGCGCCCGGTCAGCGAGGGGCAGTATATGTGCCGTCCACATGGCGGGGAGCCGGTCAGCGAGGGGCAGTATATGTGCCGTCCACATGGCAGTGTGAGCGCCGGTCAGGGGGTGGGCAGTATATGTGCTGTCCACATGGCGCTGCGCCCGGTCAGCGGGAGGCAGTATATGTGCCGTCCACATGGCAGTGTGAGCGCCGGTCAGGGGGTGGGCAGTATATGTGCCGTCCACATGGCGCTGCGCCCGGTCAGCGGGAGGCAGTATATGTGCCGTCCACATGGCAGTGTGAGCGCCGGTCAGGGGGTGGGCAGTATATGTGCCGTCCACATGGCGGTGCGAGCGCCGGTCTGGGGTGGGCAGTATATGTGCCCGTCAGCGCAGCAACCAATGTGACGAGCGTCTTGCCTCCACGCAGGGATCGGTCACCGGAGCCCGCTAGGACCATGCCGAAGGTGAAGCGGAGCAGAAAGCCGCCTCCGGATGGGTGGGAGCTGATCGAGCCTACATTGGATGAGCTGGACCAGAAGATGAGGGAAGGTAAGCCTCGCGGCCTGCAGCATACGTGTCGCGGAGCCACGGGGCTCTGATGGGAGTGGAGCAGATGTATTCCCCAGAGGAGCCTGCGCGCCCCTATAAGTCTCCTCCCACCGTCTGGGGGTCTCCTTGGGCCGCTCCCATTGATCTCACAGACCTGCGCTCCGCTGCCGTGTTTTTAACCCTATGATTTCCCACTGTTGTCGGCTTTATTTTTGTGCCTTTTCATGGTTTTTAACGGTCCTCATCGCCTTAGAATTGCCGCATGTAACCGGGGTTCAGCATCACGGTAAACCGCTGTGCTTCAGGCGCTGTGTGAGTGGCCTCAAGAAGCCATCCCCTTCCTGACCGCCATCTATCGGCCTCTTGCCCTGCTGGAGGAGACTGCCGCTCGTGGCTAACAGACTGGCTTGCAGGAATGCTGCCCTCCCATAGGTGGCGCTGTAGAGACATGATTCCATGTATAGGCAGGAGCCTGCATGGCCTTATAAGTCTCCTCGCTCGCCCCTTCCTGACATGTGTCTGTATAACGTCTCGTTCTCTTTGCTCCCCAGCTGAGACCGACCCCCATGAAGGGAAGAGGAAGGTGGAGTCTCTGTGGCCGATCTTCCGCATTCATCATCAGAAGACCCGCTATATATTTGACCTGTTTTATAAGCGGAAAGCCATCAGCCGAGGTAACGGCCCGGTCGTTAGGGGGTTAAAGGCGTGCGGCATTGTTGTCCCCACATATGGCTGTAACTGCCCAGCAGCCATCGGGTGACATATGGGAGGGGCTAATGTTCCTCATGGCAGACAATCATCTTGTGAAGCTATTGTTACATCGCCCCTGTATATATCTGCTTTATTAACCCCTTAGTGGCAGGCCATGTATGGAGGGTTGTTTCTTACATCTGACTTCCTCGGGCAACAGCCCCAACAAGCCGTGCGGCCAATCGGGGCTGTTAACCCATTTAAATCCCCCGAACGATGTTAGGGGGTCCCGTACGGCCCCCCACAATAAGATCACAGGGAGCCTTGCAGGTGTCATGGCAGCTGGGGGCTGTCCTGGCGGAATGCCGTTAAAGCTGTCCCCGTGGGGTGGCCTATAGTCTGCCTGCCTGATCGTAGTATGATGTCATGCCATGACATGACATCATACTGCAGGAGCCATCAAAGCATCGCTGGTTGTGGTCCCCCCTATTTTTTAAAAGCGGTGAGGAAAAAACAAAAACCGCTCCGTCACTGAGGGGTTAAAGGGACACGTCGTCCTCCTAAAAGGGCGGATGGTAGGGATGGAGCTTCTGTTCATGATATCAGTGATTTTTGGAAGTTGTGCTCCATATTTAACCCTGAATGCGACCCGGAGGAGATCCATCCAATCACATTTTCAGACTGGCGCCGCCGGAGCGCTATTAATCTACTATTACAACAAACCGCGCTTTACAAAAGCTGTAACCGTCGTATATTTCATATGGCCTTTTATTGTTTTCACGTCCAAAAGCAGACTGGGTGAACCTCGGTGCATTAACATCTGCCCAGGAAGGGTTAAAAGAAAAATCCTGCAGTTCTCACACTGACCACTAGACCTGATACTAGTCAGACATTTTGGATGTTCTCACAGGCAGGATTACACCGAGAAGTGACACCTATATAGAGATAACACAGGATCCTCCATTTACTATAGGTGATATCACAGCGTACCTCCTCCCCTCCCTGCACACTGACCTCTACACAGGTTCCAGTACATTCCCACAACAATATCACAGACATCAATGGGTCAGCTGCTGCCCATTATGTGAATGGCCCGTGAGTTCCGCGGTAAACAATTATTCTAAACACTGTTAACGAGGTTCTCCTTTCCTGAGGAGAAGTCATCCATAGTCCAGCGGCAGTTGATGGGCACAGTCTTCCTCTCAGGATCCCTACCAGTCAGCTGGTCCTCGGGCCAGCTACCAATACAGATAACGCTGGCAGCATTGCAAGCGTCCTGGTTTGGCACTACAGGCACAGTTCACACTGAAGCTGTGGCTGTACTACCAAACCAAGCCACTGGGCAGCGCTATCCACACTTGCCTTCATCATTGGCCCAGCAAGCTTCCCATTCATCTCACTGTACAGAGAGAGGTTTTTGATTTGCGTAATAGATTAGTCCAGCACCCCGTCAGAACCTGCGGGTGCA
Source organism: Eleutherodactylus coqui (assembly GCF_035609145.1). Taxonomy (NCBI): domain Eukaryota; kingdom Metazoa; phylum Chordata; class Amphibia; order Anura; family Eleutherodactylidae; genus Eleutherodactylus; species Eleutherodactylus coqui. The sequence continues at coordinate 206,812,782 of NC_089844.1, forward strand.
CGCCACGGCACAGCGGATGATCACTGCCTTGTAGGGACTTGCGGGGGTCCTTGGCTCGGAGCACTATGAATGCCCGTGTCATCAGCACTAATCAAACTCTACACAAAGTCCATTCACAAAGGAAAAAATGCAATGTCAATTCTGTAACCTTTTGTTGCCAGAGGCTTCAGGACAAAGTGTGCCCACAATGACCTCTCAAAATAAGCTGCCGTGTGGCATAATACTAGATCTGACCATGGCTAATATCCTGTATTATTCACCAGGTTCCCCTTTACAGGCTCTGTTTCTAATTTTTAGTTTTCTTACAGCTGGTGGGTGTAGACTGCTGCTATGATATATCCATATATAGTACACATAGGAGAGCAGGATCTCTTCTCCATCTCTGAGCTGGTGGGTGTAGACTGCTGCTATGATGTCTCCATACACTGTACACATAGGAGAGCAAGATCTCTTCTCCATCTCTGAGCTGGTGGGTGTAGTCTACTGCTATGATGTCTCCATACACTGTACACATAGGAGAGCATGATCTCTTCTCTATCACTGAGCTGGTGGGTGTAGACTGCTGCTATGATGTCTCCATGCACTCTACACATAGGAGAGCAGGATCTCCTCTCCATCTCTGAGCTGGTGGGTGTAGACTGCTGCTATGACGTCTCCATACACTGTACACATAGGAGAGCAGGATCTCTTCTCCATCTCTGAGCTGGTGGGTGTAGTCTACTGCTATGATGTCTCCATACACTGTACACATAGGAGAGCATGATCTCTTCTCTATCACTGAGCTGGTGGGTGTAGACTGCTGCTATGATGTCTCCATACACTGTACACATAGGGGAGCAGGATCTCTTCTCCATCTCTGAGCTGGTGGGTGTAGACTGCTGCTATGATGTCTCCATACACTGTACACATAGGAGAGCAGGATCTCTTCTCTATCTCTGAGCTGGTGGGTGTAGACTGCTGCTATGACGTCTCCATACACTGTACACATAGGAGAGCAGGATCTCTTCTCCATCTCTGAGCTGGTGGGTGTAGACGGCTGCTATGATGTCTCCATGCACTCTACACATAGGAGAGCAGGATCTCTTCTCTATCTCTGAGCTGCTGGGTGTAGACTGCTGCTATGATGTCTCCATGCACTCTACACATAGGAGAGCAGGATCTCTTCTCCATCTCTGAGCTGGTGGGTGTAGACTGCTGCTATGATGTCTCCATACACTGTACACATAGGGGAGCAGGATCTCTTCTCCATCTCTGAGCTGGTGGGTGTAGACTGCTGCTATGATGTCTCCATACACTGTACACATAGGGGAGCAGGATCTCTTCTCCATCTCTGAGCTGGTGGGTGTAGACTGCTGCTATGTTGTTACCATACACTATACACATAGGAGAGCAGGATCTCTTCTCTATCTCTGAGCTGCTGGGTGTAGCCTGCTGCTATGATGTCTCCATGCACTCTACACATAGGAGAGCAGGATCTCTTCTCTATCTCTGAGCTGGTGGGTGTAGACTGCTGCTATGATGTCTCCTTACACTGTACACATAGGAAAGCGGGATCTCTTCTCTATCTCTGAGCTGGTGGGTGTAGACTGCTGCTATGACGTCTCCATACACTGTACACATAGGAGAGCAGGATCTCTTCTCTATCTCTGAGCTGGTGGGTGTAGACTGCTGCTATGATGTCTCCATACACTGTACATATAGGAGAGCAGGATCTCTTCTCCATCTCTGAGCTGGTGGGTGTAGACTGCTGCTACGATGTCTCCATACACTGTACACATAGGGGAGCAGGATCTCTTCTCCATCTCTGAGCTGGTGGGTGTAGAGTGCTGCTATGACGTCTCCATACACTGTACACATAGGAAAGCAGGATCTCTTCTCCATCTCTGAGCTGGTGGGTGAAGACTGCTGCTATGATGTCTCCATACACTGTACACATAGGAGAGCAGGATCTCTTCTCTATCTCTGAGCTGGTGGGTGTAGACTGCTGCTACGATGTCTCCATACACTGTACACATAGGGGAGCAGGATCTCTTCTCCATCTCTGAGCTGGTGGGTGTAGAGTGCTGCTATGACGTCTCCATACACTGTACACATAGGAAAGCAGGATCTCTTCTCTATCTCTGAGCTGGTGGGTGTAGACTGCTGCTATGATGTCTCCATACACTGTACATATAGGAGAGCAGGATCTATTCTTTCTCTCTAAGCTGGTGGGTGTAGACTGCTGCTATGATGTCTCCATACACTGTACACATAGGAGAGCAGGATCTCTTCTCTATCTCTGAGCTGGTGGGTGTAGACTGCTGCTATGATGTCTCCATACACTGTACACATAGGAGAGCAGGATCTCTTCTCTATCTCTGAGCTGGTGGGTGTAGACTGCTGCTATGATGTCTCCATACACTGCACACATAGGAGAGCAGGATCTCTTCTCCATCTCTGAGCTGGTGGGTGCAGACTGCTGCTATGATGTCTGCATACACTGTACACATAGGAGAGCAGGATCTCTTCTCTCTCTCTGAGCTGGTGGGTGTAGACTGCTGCTATGATGTCTCCATACACTGTACACATAGGAGAGCAGGATCTCTTCTCTATCTCTGAGCTGCTGGGTGTAGACTGCTGCTATGATGTCTCCATGCACTCTACACATAGGAGAGCAGGATCTCTTCTCCATCTCTGAGCTGGTGGGTGTAGACTGCTGCTATGATGTCTCCATACACTGTACACATAGGAGAGCAGGATCTCTTCTCTATCTCTGAGACGGTGGGGGAAGACTGCTGCTATGATGTCTCCATACACTGTACACATAGGGGAGCAGGATCTCTTCTCCATCTCTGAGCTGGTGGGTGTAGACTGCTGCTATGACGTCTCCATACACTGTACACATAGGAGAGCAGGATCTCTTCTCTATCTCTGAGCTGGTGGGTGTAGACTGCTGCTATGACGTCTCCATACACTGTACACATAGGAGAGCAGGATCTCTTCTCTATCTCTGAGCTGGTGGGTGTAGACTGCTGCTATGATGTCTCCATACACTGTACACATAGGAGAGCAGGATCTCTTCTCTATCTCTGAGCTGGTGGGTGTAGACTGCTGCTATGATGTCTTCATACACTGTACACATAGGGGAGCAGGATCTCTTCTCTATCTCTGAGCTGGTGGGTGTAGACTGCTGCTACGATGTCTCCATACACTGTACACATAGGGGAGCATGATCTCTTCTCCATCTCTGAGCTGGTGGGTGTAGACTGCTGCTATGATGTCTCCATACACTGTACACATAGGAGAGCAGGATCTCTTCTCTATCTCTGAGCTGGTGGGTGTAGACTGCTGCTATGATGTCTCCATACACTGTACATATAGGAGAGCAGGATCTATTCTTTCTCTCTAAGCTGGTGGATGTAGACTGCTGCTATGATGTCTCCATACACTGTACACATAGGAGAGCAGGATCTCTTCTCTATCTCTGAGCTGGTGGGTGTAGTCTACTGCTATGATGTCTCCATACACTGTACACATAGGAGAGCAGGATCTCTCCTCTCTCTCTGAGCTGGTGGGTGTAGACTGCTGCTATGATGTCTCCATACACTGTACACATAGGAGAGCAGGATCTCTTCTCTATCTCTGAGCTGGTGGGTGTAGACTGCTGCTATGATGTCTCCATACACTGTACACATAGGGGAGCAGGATCTCTTCTCCATCTCTGAGCTGGTGGGTGTAGACTGCTGCTATGACGTCTCCATACACTGTACACATAGGAGAGCAGGATCTCTTCTCCATCTCTGAGCTGGTGGGTGAAGACTGCTGCTATGATGTCTCCATACACTGTACACATAGAGAAGAGATCCTGCTCTCCTATCTCTGAGCTGGTGGGTGTAGACTGCTGCTATGATATATCCATACACTGTACACATAGGAGAGCAGGATCTCTTCTCTATCTCTGAGCTGGATGGGTGTAGACTGTTGCTATGATGTCTCCATACACTGTACACATAGGAGAGCAGGATCTCTTCACCGTCTTTGTACTGCTGCTGTGATGTCTTCACACTCTGTATACATGAAGGAAACAGGAAATTCTGCCCCTCACTTCTGTAGCAGACAACATGGTAACATAGCACACTCCTTTTGTATAAGCGGCGCCCCAGACAGCAGTACGCAGCCGTGTAGATGTTATGTTGGGAGCTGTAACAAAGTAAATCCCTTTCTGTTGAAGTCCCTACTAGTCATACCTTCCTCTCTCCACCCATATACTTCTTTCGACAGCAGGCATCATCACCTCCACCCTTTCCTGTCCTGGGCATGACCTGACCGGCAGTGAGCAGCTGACTTGGAGATCCCCCTTAGTGGCAGCCCTTCTGCACATGTCATCTAGGTGTATACTGTTCTCCCACTGTGTGCCGCACGCTGACCGCTGACATTGTCCTCTGTCTTGTAGAGCTCTATGACTATTGCATCAAGGAAGGCTACGCTGACAAGAACCTTATTGCAAAGTGGAAGAAACAAGGCTACGAGAACCTGTGCTGCCTGCGCTGCATACAGACCAGGGACACCAACTTCGGGACTAATTGTATCTGCCGTGTCCCCAAGGGCAAACTGGAAGTGGTAAGACCCCTCGTACAAGAACCGTATTGGGGCTTTAGCCACCTTTCGTGGTGGGTCAGCTTGAGATTACAGTGCTGCTTCTCCTCTCGGATGACCCCTGTGTTCAGTAGTCGTAGACCCGGCGTGCTGCTCCGCGTGTCTCTTCCCAGCCATTGATACTTCGCTGATGCAGAGTTATCGGCTGTAATGGACACAATGCTTCTGGTCTCTAATGGCTATTTCCAGAGAGGTGGGGAGAAGGCTGTCAATCACTGTGCATAGCACAGGTGCTGATGGCATGTAGAGCCGTGCAGCGCACCCCACCGGGGCTCTCTGCATGGTAACATGCAGGGATCTGCCAGTCAGGGGCTGGGGGGCATTGGTGGGTATATAAGTGAGCTGCATCAGACCGCCTGGCAGTGTGTAAGGTTTTAGTAAGCTGCCGAGGGCACCGGTGACCCCTCTGGAAGCTGCCGAGGGCGCCGGTGACCCCTCTGGAAGCTGCCGAGGGCGCCGGTGACCCCTCTGGAAGCTGCCGAGGGCGCCGGTGACCCCTCTGGAAGCTGCCGAGGGCGCCGGTGACCCCTCTGGAAGCTGCCGAGGGCGCCGGTGACCCCTCTGGAAGCTGCCGAGGGCGCCGGTGACCCCTCTGGAAGCTGCCGAGGGCGCCGGTGACCCCTCTGGAAGCTGCCGAGGGCGCCGGTGACCCCTCTGGAAGCTGCCGAGGGCGCCGGTGACCCCTCTGGAAGCTGCCGAGGGCGCCGGTGACCCCTCTGGAAGCTGCCGAGGGCGCCGGTGACCCCTCTGGAAGCTGCCGAGGGCGCCGGTGACCCCTCTGGAAGCTGCCGAGGGCGCCGGTGACCCCTCTGGAAGCTGCCGAGGGCTCCGGTGACCCCTCTGGAAGCTGCCGAGGGCGCCGGTGACCCCTCTGGAAGCTGCCGAGGGCGCCGGTGACCCCTCTGGAAGCTGCCGAGGGCGCCGGTGACCCCTCTGGAAGCTGCCGAGGGCGCCGGTGACCCCTCTGGAAGCTGCCGAGGGCGCCGGTGACCCCTCTGGAAGCAGAACGTCTTTCGCTGTCTGACGGCTTCCCTTTAATAGTCTGAGATGCAATGCGCTTATCAATATTGCAGAAAAAGTCCTGCAGGCACTCCAGCAGGTGCCACCTACCCCTCGGTGCTGGTACAGTAAGTAGTTAAAGGGGTTGTCCGGACATGTGCTATGGATGACCTGTGCTCGGGGTCAGAGCTGCTTGTATTATGGGAGTGCGGCCTTCTGTTATACTTCCTGCCCTGACCCCATGTGGCAGACCCCACCGATTGCTGGAGTGGTGCCTGCAGAGGTTTAGTTTGTGACCCCCTCCTTGTTTCCTGTGTTGCAGGGGCGGATCATAGAGTGCACACACTGCGGGTGCCGAGGATGCTCCGGATGAGGCCCCGCCTCCAGCGGACTGTGATCTATCTCGTCTTCTTCCGATTCCTTTAAGATGAGGGATATTTCCTCTTATCGGGACTGTCTTGTGACCAGTTGTTTCATTTTTTTAATGTTTATTAAAGTTCCTGTAATGCGTCCTCTGATGGTTCCTGATGTGATAGCGACGTTTCACCTGTAGGTGGCCTACATGTTACGCGGAGGTTAAAGGGGCGGCCGCTGTGGGTTATATGTTACAGAGCCTCCTGCCACTCTTTACACCGCATCCACCTACCTGCTGCCCCCCGATGGCTCCCCTGACTCTGTACCTCCCATAAAGTTACATGAAGCGTTCATCTACATTTATAGCCACCCTCTGGTGTCTGAACACAAGGTTGCCCGGGACCAGTGGGGGCCGTTGTATTAGCGGCTGGTGGTCTTCTGTGCCGATGCCCCCCTAATACACCAGTCCTGGGTCCCGTTTTCAGGTGCCCAATATGGCCGACACAATCTTCACAGTGGCTTGGTGAAATTACCAATGCTGTATACTGCTCTCTGATTGGTGATCAGCACTGGCCAATGGGAGAGCAGGCATCGTGTGCATTAGGTTGCTGAAGAATTGCTGCAGCCATCTTGGACAGCTGAACACAGGACCCAGAGGCAGCAGGATGGATGGACAGCCAATGATGTAGTGAAGGGCCGCTGTGCCACCAATGTCCGCCGTCCCAGCATGCCTGTATCTGTAAAACCTGTTGTAATGGGGTAGCCGCACGGTTTTTTCGTTTTGTTTTAATTTGTACGCGGCGTGTTTAGCGGTAACATCTGTTCTCTTAATAAAGTTTTGTAGTTCAATGTTCTTGCTTTTTAACCCCTTAAGCACTTTTGTCCTTTCCTCCTCGCGAGGCCTGCTGGTGGTCAGCGGTTCCTGGAAAGCTGTAAGAGTCTGAGTGGTGTGAATGGGGTCTTGTGCCGGTGGCGCACACATGGCTGACCGCTCTGCCGCGGGTGCGGGCCATCACAGCCATCCCACAGTTTATATAGTGGGGTTTGAATATATACAACTTTTGACTGCACATTTCTTCTTGGCGATGCGGTGATTCTGCCGCTGCGTTCACTTCCTCTTCCGCACGCCCGTCACGGGGCGGGATACATAATGCGGGCGCCCAATGTGCACTTAGATGCTTCTTCTTTTAATACCTTTTTTTATTTGTTTTCAAATAAATAATAAAACTGCCGGGGGGGGAGGGGCGGGAGCCGGCGAAAATACCATATTATACTGCCATCTACCATTGTGCCCGCTAGTTGGTGTAGGATGTGGGCACAGTGCGAGGTCTTCTGTGGAGTGGGGGCTTATAGGGGCTTTTTTTTTGCCAATTGGCGACTCTCTTCAAGTGTTCTCTTATTGCTCTGGTTTTCTTGTATGTTGGAGGATGGTGGCGGCACGACTCATGAGCTGCAGATTAGAAGGGGCTGCCACCACGTGTATCGCTGGAGGGGCCAACCCCATCCTTACCGCAGGTAACTACATGTCTCCACTCCTTGTCAGTAACATCCCTCCCATAGAAGGAGTGAGAGCATAGAGGCTCTAGTACCCTGTTGTACCACCTCTAGCTTGGATACAAGTTGTGATATGGGCGGACATGGAGGCTCTAGTACCCTGTTGTACCACCTCTAGCTTGGATACAAGATGTGATACAGGCGGGCATGGAGGCTCTAGTACCCTGTTGTACCGCCTCTAGCTTGGATACAAGATGTGATACAGACAGGCATACAGGCTCTATTACCCTGTTGTACCGCCTCTAGCTTGGATACAAGATGTGATACATACAGGCTCTATTACCCTGTTGTACCGCCTCTAGCTTGGATACAAGATGTGATACAGACAGGCATACAGGCTCTATTACCCTGTTGTACCGCCTCTAGCTTGGATACAAGATGTGATATGGGGGGCAGGGAGGCTCTAGTACCCTGTTGTACCGCCTCTAGCTTGGATACAAGATGTGATATGGGGGGCATGGAGGCTCTAGTACCCTGTTGTACCGCCTCTAGCTTGGATACAAGATGTGATATGGGGGGCAGGGAGGCTCTAGTACCCTGTTGTACCACCTCTAGCTTGGATACAAGATGTGATACAGGCAGGCATACAGGCTCTATTACCCTGTTGTACCGCCTCTAGCTTGGATACAAGATGTGATATGGGGGGCATGGAGGCTCTAGTACCCTGTTGTACCGCCTCTAGCTTGGATACAAGATGTGATATGGGGGGCATGGAGGCTCTAGTACCCTGTTGTACCGCCTCTAGCTTGGATACAAGATGTGATATGGGGGGCATGGAGGCTCTAGTACCCTGTTGTACCGCCTCTAGCTTGGATACAAGATGTGATATGGGGGGCATGGAGGCTCTAGTACCCTGTTGTACCGCCTCTAGCTTGGATACAAGATGTGATACAGGCTCTAGTACCCTGTTGTACCGCCTCTAGCTTGGATACAAGATGTGATACAGGAGGCGTGGAGTCTCTAGTACCCTGTTGTACCACCTCTAGCTTGGATACAAGTTGTGATATGGGCGGACCTGGAGGCTCTAGTACCCTGTTGTACCACCTCTAGCTTGGATACAAGATGTGATACAGGCGGGCATGGAGGCTCTAGTACCCTGTTGTACCGCCTCTAGCTTGGATACAAGATGTGATACAGACAGGCATACAGGCTCTATTACCCTGTTGTACCGCCTCTAGCTTGGATACAAGATGTGATATGGGGGGCATGGAGGCTCTAGTACCCTGTTGTACCCCCTCTAGCTTGGATACAAGATGTGATATGGGGGGCATGGAGGCTCTAGTACCCTGTTGTACCGCCTCTAGCTTGGATACAAGATGTGATACGGGTGGGCATGGAGGCTCTAGTACCCTGTTGTACCGCCTCTAGCTTGGATACAAGATGTGATATGGGCAGGCATGGAGGCTCTAGTACCCTGTTGTACCGCCTCTAGCTTGGATACAGGATGTGATACAGGCAGGCATGGAGGCTCTAGTACCCTGTTGTACCGCCTCTAGCTTGGATACAAGATGTGATACAGGCAGGCATACAGGCTCTAGTACCCTGTTGTACCCCCTCTAGCTTGGATACAAGATGTGATGTGGGTGGGCATGGAGGCTCTAGTACCCTGTTGTAGCACCTTTAGCTTGGATTCAAGATGTGATATGGGGGGCATGGAGGGTCTTTTGCCTCCTCTAGCTTGGATACAGGGGGTCATGGTGGCAGACACATACTCATGGCGGTTGCCCTGTGGGCATATTTGTGATTTCAGCCGCACTTAAGCAGCGCTGCTGATTAGAGCCACCTGATTGGCTCTTCGGCACCATGTGACTACACAGCGTGTACGCGCATTGCCTTCCGCAGCCGTGCACTACACACTACAGTTAAGCAGCACGGGGTTAGGTTTACGGTTAGGTTTACGCCCTAAACCTAACCAATCCCGTGCTGCTTAAGTGCGGCTGAAATCCCAAATATGCGCCCTGTGGAGTTCTGTGGGGACAGGAAGTGGAAACGTATGAAAAGCTCCCCCCTGCTCATCGGCGCCTCCCAAATAACTAGCCGAAGGGGTTCCTTATTGTGTTCAAACCCCTTTAACCCAGCCGGACCGCCGTATGTAGAATAGCGCAGATATCCGCCGGCACTGAGGTTTTTGCGCTACAAGCCGTGGAGAGGGATTTGGTAGATGGATGGTCCAGCCCCTTACAGCACACGGGGCACGGTCTTTTTGTTTCTCTGCCTCGTCTCCTTCGGTTTCTGTGTATTCCTGGAGGGTGCAGATGTTGTAGCGTGTACAATGGTGTCCCACCGCACCACTCACGGTTTGTGGGATCTCCGATTCCTCCCGAGGAGCCATTCCGGTGGCAGATCCAGCCGCGCCCTACCAGCAGCCGATCCAGGGGACTCCAAGCTCTTCCCCACATCAATTTTTGAATTTTCACGGGGTTTTTGTTAGGCCACGCCCCCTCTGCTGCCTGAGGCTCCGCCTCTCACAACATGCAGGGCGTCTGACATCACTCTGGCCGTCAGACCCGTAAAAGAAGAGGACACCCACAAGGCGGCCGCTATCTCATATGTTATTTTAGGCTTGACATAGGCCCTTTTCTTGCGCCAGAACTCACGGCCGCACGCGTTTATAATAGACTCAAGGCGGGTTAACAGCGCTTCGTACGAGGAAACGCACCCCGGTCCAAAAGAGCGCCGAGCTACTTTTTTCAATTCTTGGCAAACTTCGGAAGCTGCGGGTGAAGCAGCGAGTCATCTGCAAACGTCTCTCCGGGGATCGGGATTTACACACACGGGGGGCAGGTAGGATTCCCCTTGCCGGGGTTACCCCACCGGGCACCTCCTTGGTATCTGAGTGGTAGATACACAAGTCTTACACATTCCATTATCTTTTGGGTCAACCAAGATGGCCGCCCTGCTTCTCTGACCAGCGGATGCACATGGCAGATAGTGGGGGTGCATCAGGATCCTGAGGGCCAAGGTGGAGGCGGGCTGGCTTCTACCTCATTGGGCTGGCTGGCTGGACGGAGGGAGCTCAGTGGCCCATTAGAGCAGCGGCACGTAGTTACACATGGGGGGCCTCAGTCTGCCCGGACCCCCGCGCTCGCTGTAAACCAAGGTTTTATAGCCACAGATTTTAAAAATAAAATGAGGCAAATAATTGTAAGAAAAAATAGCAGAAACAGCCGGACCTCCCTGTAGAATGTGGCCCGAAGCCCCTACAGCCGCAGAGGTGTGCGCGGACCCTCATTCTCCCCAACGGGCCCCGACCGCCACGTGCTTGCGGATAAATACAGTGAAGCGCCGTTCTACAGGAGTGGAGTACAGCTGGCGGCGGGCCCCCCGGAGGCGCTGCTGTCGCCGGCGGCGGACCCCCCTGCTGGAGGCGCTGCTGTCACCGGCGGCGGACCCTCGTGCTGAAGGCGCTGCTGTCACCGGCGGCGGACCCCCCCTGCTGGAGGCGCTGGTGTCACCGGCGGCGGACCCCCCTGCTGGAGGCGCCGCTGTCACCGGCGGCGGACCCCCCTGCTGGAGGCGCTGTTGTCACCGGACCCCCCCACCCCCCAGAGGCTCTGCTGTCACCGGCGGCGGACCCCCCTGCTGGAGGCGCCGCTGTCACTTCTCATTTGTTCCCAGTGCCTAACAATAATCTCTTCCAATTAGTAATGTACATTTATGTAACACGATGTTGTAAACAGTTTGTGTCCCCAGAAGGCCGAGGGGCCGATCCGTCAGTGTATACACGCCGGTTAACTGGTGCTGGCATCACTGTGCGCCTTGGTGCGGTACTTCTGCCACGGATGCTGGCTCTCCTCGGCGCCCATCCACTCCAGCCAGCGGTTGTAGTAGCCCCGGAAGCCGTCTATCTTCTCTAAGAATACGTTCTTCCTGCGGTACTGGAAGGGAAATAACCACGGTTAGTCTGAAGCAGACTGGTCAGGTGTGCCATACCCAGCTGCAGCCTCCTGGGATACCGCGGGGGAGCTGAACGCCGGGACAGAGGCATATAGAGTTGGGGTAGGCCAGCAAGAGGTGCTGGAGGAGAGTGCAAGGGGTGGCCATGCAATAAAATAAGCATTACTCCTGCCTCCTGTTGGTGCTGCCGGTCTGTACTGACCAGTAAGTATTAGGAAATTATAGCGCAGCTCACGCACAGCTTTGCTGACAATGGGGTCTGGGGTCTCCTGCCATCAGGGCTCACATCCTGGACGCCATGAGTTTGGAGTGACTGCAGCGCTCACCAGACTTCTGCTGTCACTACAGACCAGGAGCGCCAGTTCTGGTCACCTGATGGAAGCAGACGGGTCAGAACGGCTTCTTCTGTTACCAATCTATGTTGTACGACAACCTTTGTGTAACATTCATTCTGCACAAGATTCGGACGCTCCCGCCAAGTGTGTTCACTTCACACAGGAAGTCTGACATTGGTGGATGAGGTTAGTAGAAGTCCCCACGTTTTGGGGGCGGGATGCAACTTTTTTTTTTTTAATCTTTTTTCCCACTTTATTTTTTCCATTGTCCCATAGTGATTATTCTTGGTTTCCCTGGGCCAACACATTATCAGTATGGGGTAAGGGGGGCAGCAGCCCACCCCGTCTGTAGAAGGGATCCCTGTGACAGAGCACGCCATGGGCCTTTGGCGCACAGAATGGATTCAGTTCCCTGTGGCACTGCAGCGTGGCCGCCTGATCCTGCTGGTGGCGCTGCATGCAGGAGCGCACCCAAACCACAACGATACCGAAGTGTGAGCGGCGCCCCCTTAGCAAGTTGGCAGAACTTTCCCTCCCAGTTGCTCCTCGGCGGCAGCAGCAGTGCAACAACCAGAACAAGGGCTCTGCTCTTCCATGATCCAATGCACGTGTCGCCCGCCCTGCGTATGCTTGGCAGATCGTTTATATCTTTTGCACCATACTACTGCTGCCGCTCCGGTTTGTTGTCTTGGGACCCTCACCCCCCGGTGTCCACAAGAGCGCACGGGGCTGTAGACATCGAGGCAGTGCGTGGGCTCCAGTGATCCGGGGGGGATGGCGCTAGAGCCGCGCTTGCTCAGATACTCACTCGATCATAACTTGGTGGATACTGTGCTGCAAACTCCAGCTGACGGATCACAACTTCATTAGGAGCGACGCTCCTGTTCCTCATGTCCCGCAGGATGTTGGTCAGGTATTCGTAGTCGCGCCTCTTGATGGCCGCATGGATCAGCGTGCTGTACACGTTGTTATTCGGGTGGAACCCGGCAACCTGTTAGGCAAGTCAGCAGAGAGAAGCACAAACATCAGGCGCAGAGCGTAGGCTCGTTTACACGCAACAATCATGCTTCAAAAGACTGAACGACTGAAAGATTTTTAAAAGAGGTATAGGGGCGAGGGGCGAGAACATTATCCCCCCTCTATATAAGGCACTTGTCAGGCCTCACATGGAATACTGCGTACAGTTCTGGTCACCGGGGCTCAGGAAGGATGTCACAGTGCTGGAGGGGTACAAAGAAGGGCAACTAAACTAATACCTGGAATGACGGGACTGGAATACCCAGAGAGGCTATCCAAATTGGGACTATTTACTCTAGAAAAAAGACGGTTAAGAGGCGACCAAATAACTATGTATAAGTACATGAGGGGACAATACAAGGATCTCTCCCGCGATCTGTTTATACCCAGGACCATGACGGTAACAAGAGGGCATCCGCTACGTCTAGAGGAAAGCAGGTTTCATCACCAACACAGAAGGGGGTTCTTTACTGTAAGAGCAGTGAGACTGTGGAACTCTCTGCCTGAGGACGTGGTGAGGGCAGGATCCATAGAGGAGTTTAAAAGGGGACTTGGTGTCTTTCTGTGATATTACAGGATATAGACATTAGGTGACCAGCGGGTTGGTGATCCGGGTCGTGGTGTCAGGTAGGAACTATCAGAGGTTGGGCCTGGGATTAGTCTGATTGCCATTAGGGATTCGGGAAGGATTTCCCCCTGATGGGCTAATTGGCTCCTGCTCTTGGGGTTTTGCCTTCCTCTGGATCAACAACACAGGAGGAGAGACAGGCTGGACTGCATGGACAATGTTACATGTAAACACAGTTCACTTTTCATTGCTACTGAAGAGGAAGCAGTTTGCATTTATCTCCAGTAGACTGCAGGCTGTGTTCTCCGCGGGGAGTCAGCAGATTACATTGTAATCTGCCAGGAGACGCGAGTAGAACAGTGCAGCTATCACACACTGGGCTCTGCAAAAAGCTCCTGGAGGCTCATTTACATGCAAATGAAGATGATACAGTGTTGATGTATATTACTGACCATTAACACTTTATGCTAATAGTTCGTACGATCTTTCAATCGTTTGAAACATTATCGTTGCGTGTAAATGAGCCTTAAGTTCACCTTAAAATCCTCGTTCAAACAATAAGTGGAAGGATCCCCGCATTCACATGCAATGATTATCACTCAAATTAGGTTGTTTGAACGAATTTTGAGCGCTAATCATTGTGTGTAAATGAGCCTTAACGTAACAAGATCTTCCTAAACTACAACACCCTCCGAGCGCCGGAGACACAATGCAAGCAAGCGATGCACATCTCTACCGCCATGTCTTCCAGGAGCTGTAAACCATCTTCTTTCTTAAGGCACGCCCTAGCGAGATTGCAGAAGGTGTGCGTGTTCGGTGCAATCCCTCTCTGCGCCATTGTAGGCAGGAGTTCCTGGAAAGAAACCATATAGACTGTAAGTAGAAGGTAAGAAGTGGTGGTGGTGACTACACTTACGCAGAAGACCATTCCTACAAGTCAGTCAGCCTTGTACTACCCCTTGTGTGGCCCTCCAGGACCCGCCTCTCCAATCACCTTCTGTACTGATGGAATCAGTCTCACCTTATAGGTATGGCAGGCGGTCCCTCTCAGGAGACGAGCCCACTCCATAGCTGGCACAGGCGCTGCTGTGAGCCCAGTGGTGCTCTCACAATGGTCGAGGTCCCGGCGCCGCGTCTAGGCAAACGCCTCGGGTCCCGGCGCCGCGTCTAGGCAAACGCCTCGGGTCCCGGCGCCGCGTCTAGGCAAACGCCTCGGGTCCCGGCGCCGCGTCTAGGCAAACGCCTCGGGTCCCGGCGCCGCGTCTAGGCAAACGCCTCGGGTCCCGGCGCCGCGTCTAGGCAAACGCCTCGGGTCCCGGCGCCGCGTCTAGGCAAACGCCTCGGGTCCCGGCGCCGCGTCTAGGCAAACGCCTCGGGTCCCGGCGCCGCGTCTAGGCAAACGCCTCGGGTCCCGGCGCCGCGTCTAGGCAATGAGCCCGGTTCCGGCACAGGTGTGTGTAGGCAAACGCCTCGGGTCCCGGCGCCGCGTCTAGGCAAACGCCTCGGGTCCCGGCGCCGCGTCTAGGCAATGAGCCTGGTCCCGGCGCCGCGTCTAGGCAATGAGCCCGGTTCCGGCACAGGTGTGTGTAGGCTGCCTTCTTACAGACAGACTGCCTATCAGTGCAATATACAGGCATTTTCTTATGACCGGTGTGCCATCTAGTCTGAGGCCGGTCCTGACAACCCCTTCATAGACCGTATCCTTGTGACTACCAAACCATTGTATCGGTACCATCGGCTATTCTGCAAGGAGTAGCCTAAGTTGGATCCAGTATGTAAGTGTCTACAAGTACCTACCAGAGCCGACTTCAGGTTTAGAGTTTTACTCCTCTGCAACACCAACGTGTTAAAAAAGATCAGATCGGGCCGTATTCCATGGGTGTCCATAATGGCGAGCAGCGCGGCTGCCGACAGCTTGTCTGGGGTCACTACTTCAGCCAAGAGTGTGAAGGTCTGTATGGTCGGACAGACGTGGTCTTCGCTCATCTTTTGAAGAACGCCCTCCAAGTCCCCAATCATGGCCAGTCTGTCGGATGGGGTGCGGGCGTCCGCAAGTGACAGCATTGAGTCAGTACTTATGGACAGCTCCAAGAAGTTTGGCATCTTCGGGATACCAGGGGGGGGCGGGCTGGGGGGAGGATCGGCGGTTATATCTAGAAGTGAGGCATCACTGCCGCTGTCCGAGAGCTGCGGCATCCCAGTCCCTCCATGGCCGCCGCCTGCAGCTAAACTCAGAGGCTCCAGCTCCGCGGACTGCAGGAGTGCGTGCAGCACCGCCGCAGCAGCATCGCCAATGCCGCAATCCCTGGTGGCGCGAAGAAGCAAGTTATAGGTGTTTATATCCGGCGTTACACCCATCCGCAGCATCTGCCTCCAAACCTGGAAGACAAAACCGCATGACAACAAGACGGAAGCAGAAATAGCGCAACGTCGCAAAGAGAGCTGGAGGGGGCGATGATGTGTGATGGGACAGAGCAGGAGACATGACCATCCACCCATAAGGGTGCGTTACAGGGTCCATTTAAAGGACCGTATAATGGACTGAAAAACGTTTAAACGATTCTAAGTGGAGGAAAATAAAAAAAACAACATTCCGCCATCTTTTAGTGCGTCTTGTTTCTACGGCAACAAAAGCGACATGATAGCTTCATTCTGCGGGTCGGTACGATTACTGCGATACCAAACTTGTGTAGGTTTTTTTTTTTTACTATACTACACTTTTTTTTTTCAAAGACATTTAATTTTTTTCGATTATTTTTTGCTGCATCTTCTGCGCACAATAACTTTTTTATTTTTCCGTCGACGCCGTTGAGCGAGGGCTCATTTTTTGCGGGATGTCCTGTAGTTTCCGATAGCACCAATTTGGAATACATACAAATTTTTCTGGGAGACAGGGTGACTGAAAAAGTGTATTTCCGGCGTTCTTTATATTTTTTTTTTTCGGACGACGTTCACCGTGCAGGAAAAATAATGCGCTACTTTGATAGAGCGGAATTTTACGGACGCGGCGATACCAAATATGTATTTTTATTGTATGATTTTGGTTTTTTAATAATAGATATGGCAAAAGGGGGGGGGGGATTTAAACTTTTATAACTTTTTTTTATTTTTTTATATTACTTTGAAGTCCCCCTGGGGGACTTTAACATGCAATGCTTTGATCGCTCCTGCAGTATGACCGATAGAACCGGTGTTACCGCCGCGGGAGGTGGGGCCAGAAAGCTGCAATGTACAGCAGTCATTTCAGTGAGGAAGAGGGAGCGAGGACCAGCGGGCAGCAGAGGGGCTCCGTGATTCTCCAGTATATCCCCCTGGTCCAAGAGGGCAGCACTGAATCATGGCTGACCCCTAGCGTGACATCATGTTGTGATGTTTTCTTGGCAGACTGCTTTTGTGGGGTGGTTTGCCATCGTCTCCCACAGTCATCTATTACCCCCCACCAAGCTGGGTGCTCACTTTACCGACCTCGGAAGGATGGAAGGCCGAGTCAACCTTCAGCTGCCTGAACCGTGGGGGGATCGAACCGGCAAGCTTCAGGTCATGAGTGAGAGCCTAGGGCTGCATACTGCTGCCCTAACACTATCCGGCACATGGGACCCTTATCCCTTCCCCAAAAAAGGGGGTGCAATGATGAGGACTTGCTCATCTAATCCCTCTTCTGCACCGTTTAACCCCGTGGATGCTGCAGTCATTGCTGATCACAGTATCTAAACATTTCTACCGAAGAAAAGGCAAAGCTGTTTCCTGTTACACAAGGCTATAGATAAGCTGCATGTCATTGGCCACACCCATATCAGCCCGCGCGATAAGATATGTAATATCAATCACGGAGGATTCAAGCTCTGCCGGCAGAAAGAAAACCGCCCGACCCCACGGTGTGGCGCCACCCGGAGAGCAGGTGCGTAAACCACAGCGCTCCTATGAATGTGGTGCCATAACGGGAGCCGAGCACGTCTACCAGATGGCAGCACCAGAGAAACACAAGGGCAACACAAGGGGTGGAATCATCGTTCTCAATCATTCCCAGCAAAATAAATAATAAGTCAAATTTTTCTGAATTCTACAACAAACGACAGTAAAAAAAAGTGACATTATTGGGGAGGTCTCCCCTATTGTAACGTGACTGAGGGGTCAGAGTGATCCTGTGGTCCCTGGGCACAGGGGGGGCCTCTAGCACCTGCTGTTGGGCTTCTGTGCCGTTAACCCTTTAATGCACCCACAATAACTGCTGCGGTCTTCCAACAGTTCATTGGTTGTATTAGACTAGCGCTGTACTACTGACTGGCCACCCAATCAGGACATTAGTCAGAAGAGGATGCCGGCCATCATGGATAACCAACAGCAGGTCATACATCCCCCGGGGGACATTGTAAGCGGAGTGTACAACGTATCCAGTCGGCTCGCCGTTAACCTGCTTCATAAAAGGAACAACAAAAGGGATTGTGCAACTACTTCACCATCACCGTTACACGCCGCGCTGACTGGACACTGTACGGGTAGGTTTATGTAACCTATAGGGTATGTCTCCACGTGGCGGAAACACTGCAGATCCTCCACCGGTAAGTGGTCATTAATGAACGGTGTTCACAGGTCATTGGTCAGGCTAAATAAAAGAATCAACATCATAAATCAACAACACGTTTGTTATCGCCGCATCCGTACAAGTCCGATCTATCAGAATAATGCATGATGTACCCCGCAGGGGGAACGTCACATGACCAGTCTGTCTCCCAGAAAAAACGTAATAAAAAGTGATCAAAAAGTCATATGTATGGGGGGGGGGGGGGGGATGGCCAAGCAGCCGAGAAGACCGGCCGCATGTAAGGAGAGCTCCTGCTCAAGCCGGCATAATCAACATCCTGCAATCATCCTGAGGGCCCCTGGACCCACCAGCACATCAACCGGGACGAGGGGAGAGGAGACCGAATCACCTGTAACGGCCTCGCGACATCCGCAGCAGGGAAAACACCGGCGGCGGACCCGAGCCGCTGCCACCGCCATCTTGAGATCAACGCCGGCCGCGAGGCCGAAGTGAAGAGGGGAGAGGCCGAGCCACCTGTAACAATCCCGCAGCACCTGGGATGGGGGAGGCACCGGTGGTGGGTCCGCGGCTGCTGCCGCCGCCATCTAGCGAGTAACGCCGGTCGCGGGGCCGAGGCGAGAGGAGGGGGGAGACCGGGCCGTCTGCAGCAACCCCCAACATCCGAGGCGGAGGAGACACAGGCGGCAGACCCGCCACGACCGCTGCCACCGCCGTCTGAAAGCCAACACCGGCCGCGAGGCCGAAGCGAAAAAAAGAGGGGAGAGACCGGGCCGCCTGCAACAACCTTGCAGAATCCGAGGCGGAGAAGGCGCCGGCGACGGACCCGCGGCGCCGCCGCTACTATACTAAAGGTAACACCGGCCACAAGTAGAAGGGGAGAGCTGAAGAAACACAGGGAGGTCCCGGCCCTGAACCCACTACGCCCGCCACGGCAGGAACATCAGTAGCAAAGAGCGGCAGCCCAGGCCCACCAGAGGGCACGGTCCAAACCTTGCAACAGTTATCCAACAACTTCTATCCGCAATACAAACGTCCACGGCCACTCTCACTGGCAAAAATCGACGAAGTAAAAATGGACGTGAGCCTATTGAGACAAGACCTTCAAAATCTAAGAGAACGGGTTACTAATACGGAAGACAGGATCTCTGCACTAGATGACTCCGTCTCTCCAATGTCGGCCGCAATACGAGACCTCACACAGAAAGCTGAGTACTGGAGACAAAAAGCGGACGATCTCGAAAACCGCTCACGACTGAATAACTTGTGTGTAGTGGGTCTACCAGAACGAGCTGAAGGGCAGCGACCCGAAGAATTTATGGAACGATGGCTCCGCGAAACCTTTCCCAATGCCGGACTGTCACAAGTCTTTGTGATTGAGCGAGCCCACCGGGTGCCCATGAAGCCGCCCATACCAGGCACACCACCTAGGCCCTTACTGGCTAAACTACTCAACTCTCGTGATAGAGATATAATCCTACAAGCTGCAAGAAAAGGAGGACCTCTGCGCTATGACAATGCCACAGTTTCCATCTTAGCAGATTTCTCAGCGGACCTCCAAAAACAGCGAGAATCATTCTTCGGAATCAAAAAGCGACTTCGAGACAGGTAGAATGTGATCAGCAATAAATTCTTTAGTACGCTCCTGGCGACCACATGTGCTGTGCCTGCAGGAGACCCACCTGACACCTGAAACTACGAAAGCCCTGTCGAAGCCGTGGATACAGTGGTCTGCTCATTCATGCCACACATCCTACTCCAGAGGGATGTCCCTATTAATAGGAAGGTCGCTCAGATGGGAGCTGGAACAACTTAGGAGAGACCCGGAGGGTAGATACGTCTTTGTGAGGGCCAGAATCAATAACGACCCATACGTCCTTTTGTGCTGCTATAACAGCCATCTTAGCAGACGGCATCCAGTTCGCATCATCCTCGCCAGACGCAACGGTCGTCTGTATGGGAGATAGGAACATGGTAATGAATCCCACTATGGACAGATTCGGAAGTGGTGCTCGGAGGGAGGGAGACACAAACATGACCCGCCTAGCCTCTATTATATCAGTGACGGGATGGCTAGATCTATGGCGCATATTCCACCCACAACAAAAAGAGTTTACTTGTCACGCAGCCCACAACCATGCGCTAAGCCGTATAGACTATATATTTGGGTCCCCCTCACTATTTCCCAAAATTGAATCCATAGAGTTCCTCCACCGAGGGATCTCAGACCACTCACCAATCCGCATGGCCCTTAAAAACCCAGGCCCGGCCACAATTAAGAGACTAAAGGTGCACCCATTCTGGCTCTCGCTATTCGGCCCCAATGACCGCATACTGGACCAGATCCAGATATACTACGAGGCGCACACAGATATAATGCTTGTGTGGGAGGCATTTAAACCGTATCTCAGAGGTTGCTTTAGATCCTCAATCTCCTTTATTAAAAAAGCCACCGCAAGGGAAGGAGAACTTCTAGCAGAGCAATGTCAACAACTAGAAAAGGAATTTATCGCCGACCCAACAGATACCAAAAAAGATAGATGGCTTCAGACGGGCAGAGATTATCTAATATACCTAAAAGAAAAAGCCCAGAGAAACCTTTTCTTTACCCGGCAATCCTTTTTTGAATTAGGAAACCAGTCCAGCAAACTACTAGCCTACATGGCAAGACAGGAGACCGCCCCACCGTCCGTCCTAAGAATTAAATCAGCCGAAGGAATAACGCTCACAGACCCAAAAGACATCCTAGACAGGTTTCAGCAATTCTATGACGACCTCTACCAATCGCGAATCGACTACTCACCTGCAGAACTAGAGTCTTATCTAGCTGACATAACATTCCCAGTATTGCAAGATACTTCTAAGTCCCTATTAGACTCTCCCATTACAGAGGAAGAGATAGAAGAGGCAATAAATGATATGGCAAAAAACAAGACTCCAGGCCCAGATGGACTGTCAGTGGAGGTCTATCTGCATTATAAAAAGGAAATAATGCCGCACCTGCTCTCCCTATATAAATATATATTCGATAAAAAACAACTCCCAGAGTCAATGTTAGAAGCCAATATAGTCAGATAAACCAGATAAAAACCCAGAAGATTGTGGTTCGTATAGACCAATATCCTTATTAAATACAGACTACAAAATCCTCACTAAAATATTGGCATCTCGCCTAAACCAAGCCATTAAGGAAATAATACACCCCGATCAATCTGGCTTTATCCCAGGAAAGTCTACATCAGACAACATCAGAAGGACGCAGGTGATTACACAGGTGGGATGGAGGTGGAGGTCAGATTGGGCCTTGGCCTCACTAGATGCGGCTAAGGCATTCGATTCAGTTGAATGGCCATATTTGATGGAGGTCCTACGGAGATTTGGATTCGGAGACTCATTTATCAAGTGGATCTCTATTCTATATAAGTCTCCGACAGCCAGAGTAGTAGTAAACGGCCTGACCTCCACCTCCTTCTCACTCCACAGAGGAACCCGACAGGGATGCCCACTTCCCCCCTCCTGTTTGCAATTGCAATAGAACCGCTGGCTCTGAGAATCCGACAACACGCATCATATAGGGGCATCCAGATAGGACCCAGAGAAGATAGAATAGGCCTATACGCAGACGACCTAATACTATACATGTCGGACCCCAAGAATGCCCTGCCGCTGACCATCTCACTAATAGATGAATTCAGGAACTTCTCAGGCCTGTGCATCAATTGGCAAAAATCCACTTTTATGCCCCTAAGACCAGAGGGATGGCAAATGGGAGACGTATTTTGTAAACTACAAGTCACTCCTAAATTCAAATACCTAGGGATACACATCACCAGAGATCACACTCAGAGCCTAGATCTAAACATCACCCCCTTATTGGCAACCCAACAACTGAAATTAAAAAACTGGAGCTCCTTACCACTATCTGTAGCGGGGAGAATAAACCTTATTAAAATGATAATACTCCCCAAGTACCTATACTGCTTAGAGCACGCAGAAACAGACATACCACAAAAGTTCTTCAAAAAAACTAACTCCCTAATAACATAATTCATTTGGGGGAACTCCAGAGCGAAACTCCGCATGGACACCCTACAGCGACCCAAGGAAATGGCAGGAATGGCGCTACCAGACCTCAAACTTTACTACCTAGCGGGGCAGGTGAGATATATCCGTCACTGGTTATCGGGCTCTCCTCTCCCAAACTCCGAGCACCACTTGATGGTCCTCCTTTCGGAGGCATCACTCTGGGTCCTCCTGGAAAAACCAGGACTGACTAAGCAGATGCTTCCAATCCATAGACTTGCAGTTAACGTGTGGCAGACATGCAAAACACTGACTAAGCAAGACGACACCCCTCTGGAGACCCCCTTATGGGACAATAGAGCATTGCTGCACCTGATGAACCTACCGGATAAACAGTTCTGGATAAATCTAGGAATCACCACACTGGAACATCTATACATTGACCAAGTACTGGCCTCCTTCGAACAATTACAACAACTATATCAAATCCCAAGAGAGGGCTTCTTTAGATACCTACAACTCAGGCACGCTCTGACAACACAATTCCCAGAGCCCAGACAACCCTTCTCACAATATCCATTAATAGGCATACTTCGCACCCAAGGACCCAAAGGCCTGATATCGGTGCTGTACACACACTTACTACAATCCAAGATCCCTGACACGCCGATGGCGGTGGTGGAGAAATGGAGAGAGCTTATTCCCACTCTCACTAGTGAGGACTGGGAGTCTGCAATGTCCACATACACTACGGTATCACCAGCCGCAAATAATAAACTAACACAACTATACATCCTACACCAATGCTACCTAACACCGACCAGACTATATAAAATGAATAGGACACCCACAAACCAGTGCCATCGGTGCAGAGCACCTAATATGGAGCTGCCCAGATATCTATACGTACTGGGGAGAGGTCGCAGAATTCCTAACCCAATGGATGGGTATACCAGTACCACACAATCCAGCAGTGTGCTTATTAGGCCTTCTAGATGAAGAACAATGGCAACACCACGACAGGATATTCCTTACCAAAGTATTATTCCTTGCCCGCAAAGCAATAGCCCTACGTTGGATGGACAGACGTCCTCCGACACTCTCGAAATGGCAAAATATTATTAACGCCATTTTGCCATACGAAAAAATAGTCTACAAAAATAGAAAATGCCCCGAAAAATTCAATAAGGTTTGGGAAAGATGGTGCGGGTCAACGTACACAGTATTCACACAAGATCGACTACAGAGCCTGCTGAGGGCAACTATACCTGGGAATGCTCGGTAAAATGAGCGACTGTTACCACCTCCCACTGAGACCACGAGAAAATGTACTGACGCAAACAACAGGACGCCCCGCAAGGAATGAGCCCGCGTAGAGCTGTGTGGGTGGAGACTGAGCGCAGAAGGGGGTTAGAAAATAAAGAAAGGTCTGAAAAAAAACACAAGTAGTGCAGCAAAAAGACCACGACATAAGTCCGGTATCACAGTCATCGCACCAACAAGTAGAATGGCATCGTCCGCTCATTTCTGGTGCAGTTTGTGGGCCGTACAAACAAAATTTCGGGTTTTTGTGTTTTTTTTTTCATTTTACTCCAGTTAGAACTTTTTAAAAGTTTTTCAGTACATTGTATTGGTTTTTCTCATAAAAATTCTGAAATTGATTGTAAGACTGTTTAGATCCAATAGGTGGTGCTGCTGAGGTAGTATTTCTATCTTCTGATGTGTGCATTAGTCATAGCAGACGTCATAAAACTGTCACATTCCTCAGCTCAGTGGACTGATTTAGTGTTTGTCTCTCTGCTCAGATGGTCTTGTGTTTTTTTAAGTTTCAAATTTCTGACTCGGCACTGATTTACTGCAGATCAGTGGGTGTGAGCGCCCCCTAAGGGACGTTCACACACGCTGGGATTCCCCATCCAAAATACAGTCAAATTTGGTGATTTCAGAAAACACCGCACTTCCTTCACCACCCGGGACCCCACGGTGTTTCATGAGCGGTCAGGTGGTGCTGCGCTCAGTGACGGTGTGGCGCTTCAATCAATACCTGCAAGGCATACGGGAAGCCGCGCTCCTCATCCTTTATGCAGCCCATCAGCAGAACGTTCAGCGTGTCAGGACTCGTTACACCGAACTTTTGTGCGATTTCCTGAAAGTCAGATAAGAGAAGAGTCAGAAGCGATGTCCCACCATGACATCACAGACCACCTAATACAGAGGAGCCGGGGGCCAGCAGTAGCACAATGGTTAATGCCGCATGCTCCAGGCCACAAGGTATGAGCCGGAGCAGAATTATTACATGCGGCGTCTGGGGGATGGGCGGGGGTAACAGCTCCCTCCACCTGATACAAAGCGGTCATCGTGTCCATGACGGCTGGCGATGCATGTCTGGCTTTACGTCTGAAGGACTTGGCATTCACAGCTGTTTAATCTGCCTAAAACCCTCGTTGTCTCGCTGGCTTGTCGTTCCGTGTAAGCGCTCCCCGCTCAGCTCTTCCCTTAGGATGAGAAGCCTGCGAGCCGCCGGCAAGCGCTTGTTTGAATACTCTGCACGCGTGTGGACGACCTTAGCGGTGACATCGGCCCGTGTAACAGGCATACTCTCATCATCCGCCATTCAGAGTGCCCGATCCCACGCGCCCCTCCACTTCCTGCAGCAGCGATGACATCACTTCCTGCAGCAGCGATGACATCACCAATACCTAATGTTCACCAATCACAACAGGTCTGAAGGGTTTCTAAGAGAGGCCATCCTAGGGGACCTCGCAGTAAACAGCTGTACAACTCCATATCACATGGGTTTATGAGGGGACGCTCCTGTCACACCAACCTGATCAGCTTCTACGAGGAGGTAAGTTCTAGACTGCATCGGGGATTCACTGGATCTTGTGTATCGGGGATTTTCCAAAGCCTTTGATACTGTGCCGCATAAAAGGTTGGTATATAACAGTGGTGGCGAACCTGCGGCACGCAGAGCCCTCCCTACTGGCACGCACCACTGCTTGTGAATGCCGACAGGGGCCGCAGCTCCCCTGCCAACATTCACTCAGCTGCCAGCAGCGCCGATCCCGGCGCACACTGTGACATCAGTGTGCAGCCGGGATCCTCCCCCCGACGTCTCCTCGGAGGGCACTGGTGTATTGTGTCGCCACCGGAAGTAAGGGGTAGTGACATAATACACCTGTCACCTGACTGATTCACGCCACCAGCTTCTGATTGGCTGGGGGCGGAGGACGGCGAGCAGATAGCCTGAGGCTGGGAGCGGAGGCACAGGTAGCGCAAAGCCTGCCCAGCAGGCCCCGGCATACAGGACAGCGGCGAGCCTGGGAGCGCCGGGACAGAGGACAGCACCAGCCCTGGGAGCTGCACCACAACTGTGAGTGAGTGAGGGGGGGGGGGGGGATGCTGAGGGGTATCACTATTACTGGAGGCCGCTCAGGGGTGTCACTATTACTGGGGGCCATTCAGGGGTGTCACTATTACTGGGGGCCACTCAGGGGAGTCACTACTACTGGGGGCCGCTGTGGGGGGGGGGGGGGGGGGGGGTTGCTGTCACTATTGCTGGGAGCCGCTGTGGGCTGTCGCTGTCACTACTGCTGGGGGCCGCTGTGGGCTGTTGCTGTCACTACTGCTGGGGGCCGCTGTGGGCTGCCACTGTGGGCTGTCGCTGTCACTACTGCTGGGGGCCGCTGTCACTACTGCTGAGGGCCGCTGTGGGGGGCCGCTATCACTACTGCTGGGGGCCGCTATCACTACTGCTGGGGGCCGCTGTGGGCTGTCGCTGTCACTACTGCTGGGGGCCGCTGTGTGGGGGGGGGGCGCTGTCACTACTGCTGGCGGCCGCTGTGGGCTGTCGCCGTCACTACTGCTGGGGGCCGCTGTGGGATGTCGCCGTCACTACTGCTGGGGGCCGCTGTGGGATGTCGCCGTCACTACTGCTGGGGGCCGCTGTCACTACTGCTGGGGGCCGCTGTGGGCTGTCGCTGTCATACTGCTGGGGGCCGCTGGGGGGGGGGGGGCGCTGTCACTACTGCTGGGGGCCGCTGTGGGCTGTCGCTGTCACTACTGCTGGGGGCCGCTGTGGGGGGCCGCTGTGGGGGGCCGCTGTCACTACTGCTGGGGGCCGCTGTCACTACTGCTGGGGGCCGCTGTGGGGGGCCGCTGTCACTACTGCTGGGGGCCACTGTGGGGGGGCCGCTGTCACTACTGGTGGGGAGTCGGGTAATGTGAAGAAGAGAGCTGTCCAACTCGATCACCCTTGATGGCGGCACTCACCCCGTTGACGTTGGCGACCATTAATGTCGCTAGCATTAAGTCTGATATGGCTCGCTTTATGATTTTTGATTTTTTCAGCCGGAATGAAGCTGATATTTTGTTTTTGCAAGAGACCAGGCTAACAGACCTGGCCAGTATCCATAAAGCAAAGAGGGAGTTGGCTCATGGGCCGTCCTATTGGTCTCTTGCATCCAAGCCATATAGCGGGGTGACGGTTCTTTTTAAAACCGCAGCGGTTGAATGCAGACGGGTAATCGAGGTGGAAACGGGGAGGTGCTTGGTCTTGGATGTCCTTATGAGAGATCAAGAGCGTCGGCTCATAAATATTTATGGTCCTCAGAGCAAGAACGAGAGGAAGGACCTCTTCATAAGGATCAAGCCCTTTCTTTTTACGAGTCGACTGGTGATCTTTGGCGGAGACTTCAATAATGTCTCGAGGCTCTGTGATAGGGGAGGTGCCAGAGACAAGTTGGCTTACGACAGCGTCGCCTTGAATAATATAGTGAGTGAGGCTCGCCTGGTGGATGTCCACGTTCGGCACACCACAGGCGACACGGGGTTCACTTTTTATAGAGGTAGTTGTAGATCTAGAATAGATAGGTTTTATTTAAAGGAGGAGGCTGTCTCCTCACCAATTCTGGTGGTGGAGGTGGAATTCTCCGATCACTGTTTAATTATGTTTTCTCTGAATGTTTCAGAAACCCCTCGGATGAGAAGAGGTTTATGGAAGTTAAATTCGGCACTCCTGGAGGAGGAGGAAATAAGACAGTCCTTTGAGGATTTTCTGCAGAGCCAGCTTCCACTGATGAGCCTTTGTAACAGTAAGTCAGAGTGGTGGGAGATCTTCAAGAAACGGGTTGGAAAATATTTCCGTGAGCTCTCAAACCTCAGAAGTTTGACCCAGTACCGTTTATATCAAGCTTTGAGGAGGAAACTCGAGCAAATTGTCTCGACTGGGGGCAGCCGTGAGGAGGCCTCCAGGGTGAAAGCCTTGCTGAAGGGATGTCAGTATGATAGGCACACATCTTTAGTTTTTCAGAGGGATTTCGGGAAATTGGGCCGGTAATTGGAAAGGGTTCTTGCTGTCCTTGGACCAGGATCAGGCCAAGGCCTTTGATAGGGTTGACCATGAGTACCTCTGGTCAGTCCTTCTGAGATACGGTTTACCAATAGGGTTTATTGATTGGCTTAAAGTTTTGTATGCAGGGGCTGAGAGTTTCCCGCTGGTGAACGGTTGGGTCGGGTGCCCCTTTGGGGTGGAGTCCGGTGTCTGCCAGGGTTGTCCTTTGAGCCCGTTGCTATATGTGTTCGCAGTTGACCCATTTTTAAGGCGGTTGAGTGGCAGACCATTGGCGGGGGTCAGGATGGGCCTGGAGGGGCCAGAGTCTGCACTAAGGCCGGTGGCCTACGCTGACGATGTCACTGTCTTTGTCTCGTCCAAGGAGGAGGCTGGATGGGTGATGTCGGAGGTGGTTAGGTATTCGGAGGCTTCCGGATTCCGAGTCAATTGGGACAAGTGTGAAAGTCTCTGGCTGGGGGGGAGGAGATCCTGATTTCAGTCTCCCGGAGCCTCAAGAATTTGCAAAAGTTTTAGGCATCCAATTTGGCCAGGGTGATTACCCAGGGAGAAATTGGGACGGTAAACTGAAAGATGCCAGTCAGAAGGTTGACCAGTGGAAGGGATGGTCTTTGTCCCTGAGAGAAAGGGTTAGCCTTATCAAGACTTTCCTGCTCCCGTTTGTTAATCTATTTGGGCAGTGTATGTATCTTGCTGGAGCCTCTCTGGACGCAGGTCTATAGTCTGTTCTTCCAGCTGTTGTGGGGGAACCGACTAAACCTAGTAAAGCGAGAGGTCACATACCGCACAAGGAGACTAGGGGGGTTGTGTACGGTCAACCCCGTGGTATTCCTAGTGAATACCTTTCTTAAAACCAATATAGCAAACTTCTGGAATACAGGAAGGGCTCCTTTGTGGTTAGTCTCCTCTAAGGCATGGTTTCAGCCTTTCTTCCAGGAATGGGAGACAGGAGGGCGTGTGAAAGATTTTCGTTCAACCCATGGACATCTCCCGCCATGAAGGTCATCCGTCGCTGGGGCTT
Source organism: Eleutherodactylus coqui (assembly GCF_035609145.1). NCBI lineage: Eukaryota > Metazoa > Chordata > Amphibia > Anura > Eleutherodactylidae > Eleutherodactylus > Eleutherodactylus coqui. The sequence goes on from NC_089844.1 coordinate 206,841,075, forward strand.
GGGGGCTGAGGAGATTAGGACTCTGTCAAGGAGGTTCCTTGACAATAGGGTTCTGGTCACCTGCTTCCAAAATCCACTGGCCCTCAGGGACTGCCCAGGTCAGGACCTAGAGGTAGGGTTAGTTTTGTTAAATTCAGTAAGGGTCCCATTGAAGTTTTGGGATTTGGCCTGGCGCTCCTTCCATGGTAAGTTGTATGTGAGGAATAACTTGAAGTACAGAAAGGTGGAGGAGAGGGACTGTCCCCGGGAGGAGTGTGGCTCTGTAGTGGAAACTATGGAGCATTTCTTACTTCAGTGTCCCTTTAATACAGAGGTCTACAGAAGGGTAGGGGCTTCCATCGGTTGGCCTAGGCTGGCTGTCCTCTCCTATCCTGAGTGGGCCTATGGGGCATTCAGAGATCTGGGTGGACGGGACAGGTGCACATTATATCTAGTTAGTCTAGTGGTTAGGTACTACACGTGGCACGCGTGGTGTTTAGTTTCGGCGCATCAAAAAATCCTCCCTGTGGATGTGGTGTGTAGGGACATCCTCGGTGACCTGGTGAAGGTGCGTTCTTTGGAGTTCAACAGGTTGGGTGCACTCAGGACCTCTCGCCTATGGAGGGGTCTTTCTTTTGGAGTGCCCTAGCCTGGGGTCTCCTTTCCCGGTGATGGGCTAATTTTATTCTATTCACTTGATAGCTTTTTGTTTTAGTAAATAGAGGAAGAAAAGAGGGCTTGTAAGCACTGAACTTGGGCTTCTTAATGGTATAAGGTGTGTGGTATGTAGGGTATAAGGTGTGTGGTGTGTAGGGTATAAGGTGTGTGGTATGTAGGGTATAAGGTGTGTGGTATGTAGGGTATAAGGTGTGTGGTATGTAGGGTATAAGGTGTGCGGTATGTAGGGTATAATGTGCGGTATGTAGGGTATAATGTGCGGTATGTAGGGTATAATGTGCGGTATGTAGGGTATAATGTGCGTGGTGTGTAGGGTATAAGGTGTGCGGTGTGTAGGGTATAAGGTGTGCGGTATGTAGGGTATAAGGTGTGCGGTATGTAGGGTATAAGGTGTGCGGTATGTAGGGTATAAGGTGTGCGGTATGTAGGGTATAAGGTGTGTGGTATGTAGGGTATAAGGTGTGTGGTATGTAGGGTATAAGGTGTGTGGTATGTAGGGTATAAGGTGTGCGGTATGTAGGGTATAAGGTGTGCGGTATGTAGGGTATAAGGTGTGTGGTGTGTAGGGTATAAGGTGTGCGGTATGTAGGGTATAAGGTGTGCGGTATGTAGGGTATAAGGTGTGCGGTATGTAGGGTATAAGGTGTGTGGTATGTAGGGTATAAGGTGTATGGTGTGTAGGGTATAAGGTGTGTGGTATGTAGATTAAGGTGTGTGGTATGTAGGGTATAAGGTGTGTGGTGTGTAGGGTATAAGGTGTGCGGTATGTAGGGTATAAGGTGTGTGGTGTGTAGGGTATAAGGTGTGTGGTGTGTAGGGTATAAGGTGTGTGGTGTGTAGGGTATAAGGTGTGTGGTGTGTAGGGTATAAGGTGTGCGGTATGTAGGGTATAAGGTGTATGGTGTGTAGGGTATAAGGTGTGTGGTATGTAGGGTATAAGGTGTGCGGTGTGTAGGGTATAAGGTGTGTGGTGTGTAGGGTATAAGGTGTATGGTATGTAGGGTATAAGGTGTGTGGTGTGTAGGGTATAAGGTGTGCGGTGTGTAGGGTATAAGGTGTATGGTATGTAGGGTATAAGGTGTGGTATGTAGGGTATAAGGTGTATGGTATGTAGGGTATAAGGTGTGTGGTATGTAGGGTATAAGGTGTGTGGTGTGTAGGGTATAAGGTGTATGGTATGTAGGGTATAAGGTGTGTGGTGTGTAGGGTATAAGGTGTGCGGTGTGTAGGGTATAAGGTGTATGGTATGTAGGGTATAAGGTGTGGTATGTAGGGTATAAGGTGTGTGGTATGTAGGGTATAAGGTGTGTGGTGTGTAGGGTATAAGGTGTGCGGTATGTAGGGTATAAGGTGTGCGGTATGTAGGGTATAAGGTGTGCGGTATGTAGGGTATAAGGTGTGTGGTATGTAGGGTATAAGGTGTGTGGTGTGTAGGGTATAAGGTGTGCGGTATGTAGGGTATAAGGTGTGTGGTATGTAGAGTATAAGGTGTGCGGTATGTAGGGTATAAGGTGTGCGGTATGTAGGGTATAAGGTGTGTGGTATGTAGGGTATAAGGTGTGCGGTATGTAGGGTATAAGGTGCGGTATGTAGGGTATAAGGTGTGTGGTATGTAGGGTATAAGGTGTGTGGTATGTAGGGTATAAGGTGTGTGGTATGTAGGGTATAAGGTGTGTGGTATGTAGGGTATAAGGTGTGTGGTGTGTAGGGTATAAGGTGCGGTATGTAGGGTATAAGGTGTGTGGTATGTAGGGTATAAGGTGTATGGTATGTAGGGTATAAGGTGTGTGGTGTGTAGGGTATAAGGTGTATGGTATGTAGGGTATAAGGTGTGCGGTATGTAGGGTATAAGGTGTGTGGTATGTAGAGTATAAGGTGTGTGGTATGTAGGGTATAAGGTGTGCGGTATGTAGGGTATAAGGTGCGGTATGTAGGGTATAAGGTGTGTGGTATGTAGGGTATAAGGTGTGTGGTATGTAGGGTATAAGGTGTGTGGTATGTAGGGTATAAGGTGTATGGTATGTAGGGTATAAGGTGTGTGGTATGTAGGGTATAAGGTGTGTGGTGTGTAGGGTATAAGGTGTGTGGTATGTAGGGTATAAGGTGTATGGTATGTAGGGTATAAGGTGTGCGGTGTGTAGGGTATAAGGTGTGTGGTATGTAGGGTATAAGGTGTATGGTATGTAGGGTATAAGGTGTGTGGTGTGTAGGGTATAAGGTGTGTGGTATGTAGGGTATAAGGCGTGTGGTATGTAGGGTATAAGGCGTGTGGTATGTAGGGTATAAGGTGTGCGGTATGTAGGGTATAAGGTGTGTGGTGTGTAGGGTATAAGGTGTGTGGTATGTAGGGTATAAGGTGTATGGTGTGTAGGGTATAAGGTGTGTGGTGTGTAGGGTATAAGGTGTGTGGTATGTAGGGTATAAGGTGTGTGGTATGTAGGGTATAAGGTGTGCGGTGTGTATGGTATAAGGTGTGGGGTATGTAGGGTATAAGGTGTGTGGTATGTAGGGTATAAGGTGTGCGGTATGTAGGGTATAAGGTGTGCGGTATGTAGGGTATAAGGTGTGTGGTATGTAGGGTATAAGGTGTGCGGTGTGTAGGGTATAAGGTGCGGTATGTAGGGTATAAGGTGCTGTATGTAGGGTATAAGGTGTGTGGTGTGTAGGGTATAAGGTGTATGGTATGTAGGGTATAAGGTGTGCGGTATGTAGGGTATAAGGTGTGTGGTGTGTAGGGTATAAGGTGTGTGGTATGTAGGGTATAAGGTGTATGGTGTGTAGGGTATAAGGTGTGTGGTATGTAGGGTATAAGGTGTGTGGTGTGTAGGGTATAAGGTGTGCGGTATGTAGGGTATAAGGTGTGCGGTATGTAGGGTATAAGGTGTGTGGTATGTAGGGTATAAGGTGTGTGGTATGTAGGGTATAAGGTGTGTGGTATGTAGGGTATAAGGTGTGTGGTATGTAGGGTATAAGGTGTATGGTATGTAGGGTATAAGGTGTGTGGTATGTAGGGTATAAGGTGTGTGGTGTGTAGGGTATAAGGTGTATGGTATGTAGGGTATAAGGTGTGCGGTGTGTAGGGTATAAGGTGTGTGGTATGTAGGGTATAAGGTGTATGGTGTGTAGGGTATAAGGTGTGCGGTATGTAGGGTATAAGGTGTGTGGTGTGTAGGGTATAAGGTGTGTGGTGTGTAGGGTATAAGGTGTGTGGTGTGTAGGGTATAAGGTGTATGGTATGTAGGGTATAAGGTGTGTGGTATGTAGGGTATAAGGTGTGTGGTATGTAGGGTATAAGGTGTATGGTATGTAGGGTATAAGGTGTGCGGTATGTAGGGTATAAGGTGTGCGGTATGTAGGGTATAAGGTGTGTGGTGTGTAGGGTATAAGGTGTGCGGTATGTAGGGTATAAGGTGTGCGGTATGTAGGGTATAAGGTGTGTGGTATGTAGGGTATAAGGTGTGTGGTGTGTAGGGTATAAGGTGTATGGTGTGTAGGGTATAAGGTGTGCGGTATGTAGGGTATAAGGTGTGTGGTATGTAGGGTATAAGGTGTGTGGTGTGTAGGGTATAAGGTGTGTGGTGTGTAGGGTATAAGGTGTATGGTATGTAGGGTATAAGGTGTGTGGTATGTAGGGTATAAGGTGTGTGGTATGTAGGGTATAAGGTGTACGGTATGTAGGGTATAAGGTGTGCGGTATGTAGGGTATAAGGTGTGCGGTATGTAGGGTATAAGGTGTGTGGTATGTAGGGTATAAGGTGTGTGGTGTGTAGGGTATAAGGTGTGCGGTATGTAGGGTATAAGGTGTGCGGTATGTAGGGTATAAGGTGTGTGGTATGTAGGGTATAAGGTGTGTGGTGTGTAGGGTATAAGGTGTATGGTGTGTAGGGTATAAGGTGTGCGGTATGTAGGGTATAAGGTGTGTGGTGTGTAGGGTATAAGGTGTATGGTATGTAGGGTATAAGGTGTGTGGTGTGTAGGGTATAAGGTGTGTGGTATGTAGGGTATAAGGTGTGCGGTATGTAGGGTATAAGGTGTATGGTATGTAGGGTATAAGGTGTGCGGTATGTAGGGTATAAGGTGTGCGGTATGTAGGGTATAAGGTGTGTGGTATGTAGGGTATAAGGTGTGTGGTATGTAGGGTATAAGGTGTATGGTATGTAGGGTATAAGGTGTGCGGTATGTAGGGTATAAGGTGTGCGGTATGTAGGGTATAAGGTGTGTGGTGTGTAGGGTATAAGGTGTGCGGTATGTAGGGTATAAGGTGTGCGGTATGTAGGGTATAAGGTGTGTGGTATGTAGGGTATAAGGTGTGTGGTGTGTAGGGTATAAGGTGTGTGGTGTGTAGGGTATAAGGTGTGTGGTATGTAGGGTATAAGGTGTGCGGTATGTAGGGTATAAGGTGTGTGGTATGTAGGGTATAAGGTGTGCGGTATGTAGGGTATAAGGTGCGGTATGTAGGGTATAAGGTGTGTGGTATGTAGGGTATAAGGTGTGTGGTATGTAGGGTATAAGGTGTGTGGTATGTAGGGTATAAGGTGTGCGGTATGTAGGGTATAAGGTGTGTGGTATGTAGGGTATAAGGTGTGCGGTATGTAGGGTATAAGGTGCGGTATGTAGGGTATAAGGTGTGTGGTATGTAGGGTATAAGGTGTCGTATTAGTATCAACTAAGAAGAAAGGAAAAAAAAATGTGTGTATATAATTAAAAAAAAAAAAAAATTAATATAAAATAAATAAAGAGAGAAAAACAAAGGTTTCTGTTTCTGTGCATTGTGTCTGTAGGCGGGTATTTGGGTTATGTTTTCTTCTTGAGAAACGGTTTTGTTTTTAGGTGTTATATTTAGGCTACATGGGAAAAATAAATAACAAACTTATATATACTGTGTACGGTAAAGTGTATTCTGGGGAGTATAATGATCACAAATGATGTATATATTCACGGTGTAATAGAGATGGGGCGGTGCGGCTTCTGCCGTGGCTTCTGCTACAATTTCTGTAACACATCTTTGTGCAGCATCGGTCTCGGTGGGGTATGACCTCGTTAGTAATTGTATCCTTTTCTATTGTTTCCGGACGGACGGTACATACCTGAGGAACACCTGGAGTCCGAACAAAAGGTCTCTAACCAGAAAAGATCTGGCTTACAAGGGAGATCGGGGATACAACACAAGTCTGAAGGGGGCGCATACTGGAAGTCCGATGGATACAGTTTGAAGCAAACCTGTTTACGTTGTCTTGGACATTTCAGTTGTTTTCTTGGCTTAGTCCAAAAGGCTTGTTTTGTTATGTTTTTCATTTTTCTAATAAAATAGAGTTACAGAGATCTCTGCCATCATCTATTATACCCAGGACTGCAACAAGGGGGCGCTCTAATAACTATGTATAGATATATCAGTGGTCAGTACAGAGATCTCTCCCATCATCTATTATACCCAGGACTGTAACAAGGGGGCGCTCTAATAACTATGTATAATATATCAGGGGTCAGTACAGAGATCTCTCCCATCATCTATTATACCCAGGACTGTAACAAGGGGGTGCTCTAATAACTATGTATAGATATATCAGGAGTCAGTACAGACATCTCTCCCATCATCTATTATACCCAGGACTGTAACAAGGGGGCGCTCTAATAACTATGTATAATATATCAGGGGTCAGTACAGAGATCTCTCCCATCATCTATTATACCCAGGACGGTAACTAGGGGGCGCTGTAATAACTATGTATAGATCTATCAGGGATCAGTACAGAGATCTCTCCCATCATTTATTATACCCAGGACTGTAACAAGGGGGGGCTCTAATAACTATGTATAGATATATCAGGGGTCAGTACAGAGATCTCTCCCATCATCTATTATACCCAGGACTGTAACAAGGGGGTGCTCTAATAACTATGTATAGATATATCAGGGGTCAGTACAGAGATCTCTCCCATCATCTATTATACCCAGGACTGTAACAAGGGGGTGCTCTAATAACTATGTATAATATATCAGGGGACAATACAGAGATCTCTCCCATCATCTATTATACTCAGGACTGTAACAAGGGGGCGCTCTAATAACTATGTATAGATATATCAGGGGTCAGTACAGAGATCTCTCCCATCATCTATTATACCCAGGACTGTAACAAGGGGGCGCTCTAATAACTATGTATAATATATCAGGGGTCAGTACAGAGATCTCTCCCATCATCTATTATACCCAGGACTGTAACAAGGGGGCGCTCTAATAACTATGTATAATATATCAGGGGTCAGTACAGAGATCTCTCCCATCATCTATTATACCCAGCACTGTAACAAGGGGGGCGCTCTAATAACTATGTATAGATATATCAGTGGTCAGTACAGAGATCTCTGCCATCATCTATTATACCCAGGACTGTAACACGGGGGCGCTCTAATAACTATGTACAGATATATCAGTGGTCAGTACAGAGATCTCTCCCATCATCTATTATACCCAGGACTGTAACAAGGGGGCACTCTAATAACTATGTGTAATATATCAGGGGTCAGTACAGAGATCTCTCCCATCATCTATTATACCCAGGACTGTAACAAGGGGGCGCTCTAATAACTATATATAGATATATCAGGGGTCAGTACAGAGATCTCTCCCATCATCTATTATACCCAGGACTGTAACAAGGGGGCGCTGTAATAACTATGTATAATATATCAGGGGTCAGTACAGAGATCTCTCCATCATCTATTATACTCAGGACTGTAACAAGGGGGCACTCTAATAACTATGTGTAGATATATCAGGGTCAGTACAGAGATCTCTCCCATCATCTATTATACCCAGGACTGCAAGAAGGGGGCGCTCTAATAACTATGTATAATATATCAGGGTCAGTACAGAGATCTCTCCCATCATCTATTATACCCAGGACTGCAAGAAGGGGTTGCTCTAATAACTATGTATAATATATCAGGGTCAGTACAGAGATCTCTCCCATCATCTATTATACCCAGGACTGTAACAAGGGGGCGCTCTAATAACTATGTATAATATAGCAGGGGTCAGTACAGAGATCTCTCCCATCATCTATTATACCCAGGACTATAACAAGGGGGCGCTCTAATAACTATGTATAGATATATCAGGGATCAGTACAGAGATCCCTCCCATCATCTATTATACCCAGGACTGTAACAAGCGGGCACTCTCAACGTCTAGAGAAAAGAAGGTTTCTACACAAGAAGGAGGTCTTTACTGTAAGAGCAGTGAGACTATAGAACTCTCTCCTGAGGACGCGGTGATGGTGATACGATATAAGAGTATAAGAGGGTCTGGACATCTTTGTGAGTGTTACAATATTACATGTTATATCACTGATCCGCTCAGAAGGGTGAGTGATATATTTAGATTGCCTGATTGGAAGTAGTAATTTTTCCAAAAAAGGAGGAAAATTGTCTTCTACCTCTTTTTTTTGCCTTCCTCTGGATCAACACTTGGGGAGGTGGGGGAAGTGTAATAGACTGAACTGGATGGTTATGTCTGTTTTCAGCCTTACATGGTAGGTAACATGAGGGCACTGCAGATAATCATCAGCTTGTTTGGCCAGTGATTAACTGCAGCAGAAACTTGTCTATATATTTTAGGAGCGGAGCATGGGTGGAACAGATGTGGGGGATCTCGTGAGGGGATTACGGCTTCTAATGGAACAGATGTGGGGGATCTCGTGAGGGGATTACGGCTTCTAATGGAACAGATGTGGAGGATCTCGTGAGGGGAGTACTGCTTTAGATGGAACAGATGTGGGGGATCTCTTGAAGGGAGTACAGCCACTGGTGGAACATATGTAGGGGATCTTGTGAGAGGAGCGCTGCTTCTGATGGAACAGATCTTGGGGATCCCGTGAGGGGATTACGGCTTCAGATGGAACAGGTGTGGAGGATCTCATGAGGGGAGTGGGGCTTCTGATAGAACAGATGTGGGGGATCTCATGAGGGTAGCACTGCTTTAGATGGAACAGATGTGGGGGATCTCGTGAGGGGAGTACTGCTTTAGATGGAAGAGATGTGGGGGATCTCTTGAAGGGAGTACAGCCACTGGTGAAACATATGCAGGGGATCTTGTGAGGGGAGCGTTGCTTCTGATGGAACAGATCTGGGGGATCCCGTGAGGGGATTACGGCTTCAGATGGAACAGGTGTGGGGGATCCCATGAGGGGAGTGGGGCTTCTGATGGAACAGATGTGGGGAATCTCATGAGATTAGTACAGCTGCTAATTGAACACATGTGGGGGAACTTGTGAGGGGAGTAAAACTTCTGGTGGAACAGATGTAGGGGGATCTTGTGAGAGGATTACGGCTTCTGATGGAACAGATGTGGAGGATCTCGTGAGAGGAGTACAGCTACTAATAGGACACATGGGGGAAGTTGTGAGAGGAGTAAGACTTTTGGTGGAACAGATGTGGATTATCTCGTGAGGGGAGTACGGCTTCTGATGGATTAGATGTGGGGGATCTCGTGAGGAAGGTAGGGCTTCAAATTGAACTGATGTCAGGGATCATGTGAGGGGATTACAGCTTCAGATGTAGGGGATCTCGTGAAGGGAGTACGGCTTCTGATAAAACAGATGTGGGGGATCTTGTGAGGGGATTACAGCTTCTGATGGAACAGATGTGGGGGGATCTTGTGAGGGAGGTAGGGCTTCAGATGGAACAGATGTGGGGGATCTCGTGAGGGGAGTACAGCTACTAATGGAACACGTGGGGGAATTTGTGAAAGGAGTAAGACTTCTTCTGGAACAGATGTAGGGGATCTCATGAGGGGAGCACGGCTTGAGATGGAACAGGTGGGGGGGGGGTATTGTGAGGGGATTACAGCTTATGATGGAACAGATGTGGGGGAATCTCGTGAGGGGAGTACGGCTTCTGATGGAACAGATGTGGGGGGGGATCTTGTAAAGGGGATTACAGCTTCTGATGGGACAGATGTGGGGAGATCTCGTGAGGGAGGTAGAGCTTCAGATGGAACTGATGTGGGGGATCTTGTGAGGGGAGTGCGGCTTCTGATGGAACAGATGTGGGGGATCTCATGAGGGGAGTACTCTTCTGATGGAACAGATGTGGGGGATCTCGTGAGGGGAGTATGTCTTCTGATGGAATTGATGTGGGGGATCTCGTGAGGGGAGTGCGGCTTCTAATGGGACACATGTGGGGATCTCGTGAGGGGAGTACAGCTTCTAATGGGACACATGTGGAGATCTCATGAGGGGAGTACAGCTTCTAATGGGACACATGTGGGGATCTCATGAGGGGAGTACAGCTTCTAATGGGACACATGTGGGGATCTCATGAGGGGAGTACGGCTTCTAATGGGACACATGTGGGAATCTCATGAGGGGAGTACGGCGTCTAATGGGACACATGTGGGGATCTCATGAGGGAAGTATGGCTTCTAATGGGACACATGTGGGGATCTCATGAGGGGAGTACAGCTTCAAATGGGACACATGTGGGGATCTCATGAGGGGAGTGCAGCTTCTAATGGGACACATGTGGGGATCTCATTAGGGGAGTACAGCTTCTAATGGGACACATGTGGGGATCTCATGAGGGGAGTACAGCTTCCAATGGGACACATGTGGGGATCTCATGAGGGGAGTAAAGCTTCTAATGGGACACATGTGGGGATCTCATGAGGGGAGTATGGCTTCTGATGGGCATATGTGGGGGATCTCATGATGGGAGTGCAGCTTCTAATAGGACACGTGGGGATCTCGTGAGGGGAGTACAGCTTCTAATGGGACACATGTGGGGATCTTATGAGGGGAGTATTGCTTCTAATAGGACACATGTGGGAATCTCATGAGGGGAGTACGGCGTCTAATGGGACATATGTGGGGGATCTCATGAGGGGAGTACAGCTTCTAATGGGACACATGTGGGGATCTCATGAGGGGAGTACAGCTTCTAATGGGACACATGTGGGGATCTCATGAGGGGAGTAAAGCTTCTAATGGGACACATGTGGGGATCTCATGAGGGGAGTATGGCTTCTGATGGGCATATGTGGGGGATCTCATGAGGGGAGTACAGCTTCTAATGGGACACATGTGGGGATCTCATGAGGGGAGTACAGCTTCTAATGGGACACAAGTGGGGATCTCATGAGGGGAGTACGGCTTCTGATGGGCATATGTGGGGGATCTCATGAGGGGAGTACAGCTTCTAATGGAACACGTGGGGATCTCGTGAGGGGAGTACGGCTTCTAATGGGACACATGTGGGGATCTCGTGAGGGTAGTACGGCTTCTAATGGGACACGTGGGGATCTCGTGAGGGGAGTGCGGCTTCTAATGGGACACATGTGGGGATCTCATGAGGCGAGTACAGCTTCTAATGGAACACATATGGGGATCTCGTGAGGGGAGTACAGCTTCTAATGGGACACGTGGGGATCTCGTGAGGGGAGTACGGCTTCTAATGGGACACATGTGGGGATCTCGTGAGGGTAGTACGGCTTCTAATGGGACACGTGGGGATCTCATGAGCGGAGTACAGCTTCTAATGGAACACATATGGGGATCTCATGAGGGGAGTACAGCTTCTAATGGAACACATATGGGGATCTTGTGAGGGGAGTACAGCTTCTAATGGAACACATATGGGGATCTCGTGAGGGGAGTACGGCTTCTTTCATTCTTGTGCAGCAAGCTGAGAAGAATGTTTTGCCTGGTTAACCCTTTAAAGGGGGTCTTTGTTTAGAACAACCTTGCTGCTTTCTTCCAAAAACAGTGCCACCCTTGTCCATAGGGTTGGGTTGTATTGCAGCTCAGGTCCATTAAAGGGAATGAGAGATGAGAGCTGCATTACCAGACACAACCCACGGACAAGGGTGGCAGTAGGTTTGGAAGAAAGCAGCCATGCTTTTCTATGCCAGGACAACACCTTTAAAGAGTTATCAAGGTGAAACAACTTAATTTGCCAGTGAAGGTCATCCTACCACCACACTCTTCCGCCCTGGGGGTAAGGCTGAAATACCTGACCTCCACCTGGCCCGTGCACAAATGGCCAAGATCTTAGGAGACAATATTAGATGCCAGCCCTTGCATGCAATGTGGGAAAACGTCAGGAGCCAGATGTGTCAGGACAGAAGGAACACCCAAGTCAGTGCCCCCGTGCCATCACTGTGTCCCTGGTGCTGACCCTGGGTGCGGGTAACATGTATGCCATCAGTGGAAGACCGCTGTGAATACACCTGCTGACCACCAGGTAACTGCCGTGGTCCTCTCCTGGTCCATCTACTTCCTGGGGGGGCCCTGGACTCTGTAGGGAAGCAGGCACATGCCATCTCTCACCTTGAAGATCTCCGCGCTCCCCGGCAGCCCGGAGCTCAGGGCGAAGACCTTCAGCAAGCTTCTATAGGTGATCAGGTTAAGTTCAATGTTCTTATCTATGAGTTCCTGGCGGAGCTTCAGGGCATACTGAAGACCAGAGTCCTTCCATGGTGACTCGGCGCAGGCATTGAAGAGGGCGGTATACGTGGCATCCGTGGGCACCAGGCCTCTCTTCTTCATCTGAAAATGTGAGAAGTGTTAATTACTTAATAAACTCTGAGATCATTAGTGTCATCAAACCCCTCCCGCATCAGTGCTTCTGCCCAGGGGCCCCGCTACACGGGATGATTAGTGTTCAAGAAACTGTTCAAAGGAGCGACAGCAGACGGTGGCCGAGGGATGATGACCCGTTCATGCCGGCAGAACAATCACCGCCGGCTCCGTCACTAATCGTTGGGTTTACATCCCGAGCGTTCGGCCACTTCTACAGGACTGTAGTAGAGGAGACGTGACTCCGCGGACGCCGCCCCCTCTACTATAGGGGCCTTTTTTGGATCAGACCCGTGTGTGACTCTCCATCACCTGTCGGCTCTTGTTGTGCTGCCGGGATCTGGTTCTTCTATATTATACAGGGACGGGCGACATCTGTGAACGAGCCGACGTATCCACCGGTATAAAGGGGCTGCGCGAGCGGAGTCCGACATGGTCCAGCCGTTGGTTCGGCGGACCTACTGAATCGCTGCGGATCTCTGCCATGGCTCTTAGAGACAGACTCCGCACACTGAACCTGCGCCACCTACATCTGAATACAGCTGGAAAGCCTTCTTGACGTATCCGGCCCGCCCGCAGCCGCCCATCAGGACCGTGTAGTTGCTCTCTTCAGGCTGCAGCCGTTCTTCTTTCAGCATGGTTACCTCGAAGAGCTGCAAGGCCTCGGCGAGCTGCAGAGAGAGGAGACACATGGTTAGAGGAGCTCCCGGCGGACCCGGCAGTGTAATAGCCTCCATGGGCCGGACCCGCTGGCAGCGTGCCGGGTGTAGTCTAACTGCCCATAATGAGTCCATGTGCGTCTATATGTGTGCATGAGCCCTGCCCCCACGCTCCATACACACGCATGCCTCTCATACTGGCTGGCAGGCGGGGGTCTTACCAGCGTGTAAAGTCATGGCGTACCACTAGAATATGCCATCACTCTGGGACCCCAACTGAGCCTGAGAGCGGAGGGGGAACAGGACTGTAATGGGAAATATGTGATTGTAAGGTATTATAATTGTTATATGGATTTAAAACTGCGCAATGACAGACACCATCGAATATAGCGGGAGAAGCTGCTTCACAAACTAGGGGCATATGTCTAGATGAGATAAGGGTATCAATGAGCTTCCACATGTCGGCTCAAGGGGCCCTACCAGAGAATATATAGAGAGTAATGTAACAAAGTTATAAAAGATATGTGAGTATATATATGTAGGTGTACATGTATGTGTGTGTGCCTATATAGGTATGTAGATATATGTACACTAGCTGATATACCCGGCTTCGCCCGAGTTAATCTGGTACTGGTGTTTATCTGGTGTTCACACGGAAAATCTTATGGAGTCGTGGTTACTTTAGAGATACCGGAAAAACATATGTTCACCGTTTTGCATAGTTCTCTGCATTACCCAGGAAACACCACGTGGAGGTAACCATGCAATGTTTCCTTCATATAAAATGACATCAGGAAGTGAGAGAATTAGATTCCGTATGTAAAATTTGGACGCTAATTCTTTTGCGCTTAGAATTGAATAATCGAGTTGGGACCCATTAACTTTTCCTATTTATGACATAATCAATGCTTATGGCAAATTTCATGTTTCTATGACTTCGGTAAGTGAGGGAATTAGATTACGTACGTAAAATTTGGACGCTAATTCTTTTGCGCTAGAATTGAATAATCGAGTTGGGACCCATTAGTGTTTCCTATTTTGGAGATAATCTATGCTTGTGCTAAATTTCATGTTTCTACAACACCGGGAAGTTGGAGAACTTTTGGCGAGTCAGTCAGTGAGTGAGTCAGTGAATGAGACAGTGAGGGCTTTCGTCATATTATATATATATATATATATATATATATATATATATATATATATATATATATATATATATATATATTACATACACTACCGTTCAAAAGTTTGGGGTCAGCCAAACAATTTTGGGTTTTCCATGAAAAGTCCCACTTATTCACCACCATGCGTTGTGAAATGAATAGACAATAGAGCCAAGACATTGACAAGGTTAGAAATAATGATTTGTATGTGAAATAACATTGTTTTTACATCAAACTTTGCTTTCGTCAAAGAATCCTCCTTTTGCAGCAATTACAGCATTGCACACCTCTGACATTCTAGCTGTTAATTTGTTGAGGTAAGCTTGTGAAATTGCACCCCACGCTTCTAGAAGCATCTCCCACAAGTTGGATTGGTTGGATGGGCACTTCTGGTGTACCATACGGTCAAGCTGCTCCCACAGCAGCTCCATGGGGTTCAGATCTGGTGACTGCGCTGGCCACTCCATTACCCATAGAATACCAGCTGCCTGCTTCTGCTGTAAATAGTTCTTGCACAATTTGGAGGTGTGTTTAGGGTCATTGTCCTGTTGTAGGATGAAATTGGTTCCAATCAAGCGCTGTCCACTGGGTATGGCATGGCGTTGCACAATGGAGTGATAGCCTTCCTTATTCAGAATCCCTTTTACCCTGTACAAATCTCCCACCTTACCAGCACCAAAGCAACCCCAGACCATCACATTACCTCCACCATGCTTAACAGATGGCCTCAGGCATTCTTCCAGCATCTTTTCATTTGTTCTGCGTCTCACAAACGTTCTTCTTTGTGATCCAAACACCTCAAACTTGGATTCATCCGTCCACAACACTTTTTTCCAGTCTTCCAATGTCTGTGTTCTTTTGCCCATCTTAATCTTTTTCTTTTATTGGCCAGTCTCAGATATGGCTTTTTCTTTGCCACTCTGCCCTGAAGCCCAAAATCCCGCAGCCGCCTCTTCACTGTAGATGTTGACACTGGTGTTTTGTGGGTACTATTTAATGAAGATGCCAGTTGGGTACCTGTGAGGCGTCTGTTTCTCAAACTAGAGACTCTAATGTGCTTATCTTGTTGCTTAGTTGTGCAACGCGGCCTCCCACTTCTTTTTCTACTCTGGTTAGAGCCTGTTTGTGCTGTCCTCTGAAGGGAGTAGTACACACCGTTGTAGGAAATCTTCAATTTCTTAGCAATTTCTCGCATGGAATAGCCTTCATTTCTAAGAACAAGAATAGACTGTCGAGTTTCAGATGAAAGTTCTCTTTTTCTGGCCATTTTGAGCGTTTAATTGACCCCACAAATGTGATGCTCCAGAAACTCAATCTGCTCACAGGAAGGTCAGTTTTGTAGCTTCTGTAACGAGCTAGACTGTTTTCAGATGTGTGAACATGATTGCACAAGGGTTTTCTAATCATCAATTAGCCTTCTGAGCCAATGAGCAAACACATTGTACCATTAGAACACTGGAGTGATAGTTGCTGGAAATGGGCCTCTATTCACCTTTGTAGATTTTGCACAAAAAACAGGCATTTGCAGCTAGAATAGTCATTTACCACATTAGCAATGTATAGAGTGCATTTGTTTAAAGTTAGGACTAGTTTAAAGTTATCTTCATTGAAAAGTACAGTGCTTTTCCTTCAAAGATAAGGGCATTTCAATGTGACCCCAAACTTTTGAACGGTAGTGTACATATACACACATACTAGCTGATATACCCGGCTTCGCCCGAGTTAATTTGGTACTGGTGTTTATCTGGTGTTCACACGGAAAATCTTATGAAGTCGTGGTTACTTTAGAGATACTGAGGAAAAACATATGGTCACCATTTTGCATAGTTCTCTGCATTACCCAGGAAACACCACGGGGAGGTAACCATGCAACGCTTCCTTTATATAAAATGACAACAGGAAGTGAGAGAATTACATTTCGCACGTAAAATTTGGACGCTAATTCTTTTGCGCATAGAATTAAATAATGGAGTTGGGACCCATTAGCTGTTCCTATTTATGACATAATCAATGCTCGTGCCAAATTTTAGGTTTCTATGACATTGGGAAGTGAGAGATTTAGATTATGTACGTTAAATTTCGACGCAAATTCTTTTGCGCTAGAATTGAATAATTGAGTTAGGACCCAATTACTTTTCCTATTTTGGAGATAATCTATGCTTGTGCCAAAATTCATGTTTCTACAACATCGGGAAGTTGGAGAACTTTTGGCGAGTCAGTCAGTGAATGAGACAGTGAGGGCTTTCGTCTGTCTGTATATATATATATATATATATATATATATATATATATATATATATATATATATATATGATACGCCACAGAATCAGCCTGAAATGTACTACACAAATGGCTGACCACATGCTTAGCTAAGTACAGGGAACACATATGTGTAGATAAGATAAGAACTTCGAGCTACTTGGGCCCCTCAGCACTCTGTCAAGAGGTTATTCACTGCTGACTTGGAAGTTTCTGGAAGGTATGCGAATGAAGGATTAGAATTAGAGATGAGCGAGCATACTCGTCTGAGCTTGATGCTCGTTCGAGTATTAGGGTGCTCGAGATGCTCGTTACTCGAGACGAGCACCACGCGGTACTCGTCTCGATTAAACGAGCACTGACCATTGAATTCAATGGAGCTGGCAATACAGCCGGCTCTATTGAAAGCAATGGGCTGCCGGCGTACGCGGGATGAATTGTCGGGAAGAGCTTAAATATATAAGCCCTTCCCTGCAATTCATCTAGAAATGTGTAAAAATAAAATATATATATACTCTCCTTGTCCCGGCAGAACGATGTTAGCCCATTGAATACAATGGAGCCGGCAATACAGCCGACTCCATTGAAAGCAATGGGCTGCCGGCGATCGCGGGATGAATTGTCGGGAAGGGCTTAAATATATAAGCCCTTCCCTGCAATTCATCCAGAAATGTGTAAAAATAAAAAATATATATATACTCACCTTGTGCCGGCAGACGGAGTTCAGCGCGGCAGGCTGCAGTTCTCCTGAACTGCTCTGAACAGCTGTGAGTAGTATTCAGCAGCCGGGGATTTAAAATCCCCGCCTGCTGAATGAGATGCCTCTGATTGGTCACAGCCTGACCAATCAGAGGCATCCCTCACTCACACCCATTCATGAATTCATGAATGGGTGAGTGAGGGCTGCCTCTGATTGGCTATGGGGCAGCTCTCAGGTACATCCGGTCACGACGACAAGTACTGCGGTCACTGTGCGAAGTGCATTACTGGCTGACAGGTACTGCGGCCACGCTGGCGAGTACTGCAGTCACGCTGGCGAGTACTGCGGTCACGCCGACAGGTACATCCGGGCACGCAGACAGGTACATCCGGGCACGCAGACAGGTACATCCGGGCACGCAGACAGGTACATCCGGGCACGCAGACAGGTACATCCGGGCACGCAGACAGGTACATCCGGGCACGCAGACAGGTACATCCGGGCACGCAGACAGGTACATCCGGGCACGCAGACAAGTACTGCGGTCACTGTGCTAAGTGCACTACTGGCTGACAGGTACTGCGGCCACGCTGGCGAGTACATGTGGTCACGCTGACAGGTACATGCAGTCACTGTGCCAAGTGTGCTACTGGCTGGCAAGTACTGCGGTCACGCTGGCAAGTACTGAGGTCACGCTGGCAAGTACTGAGGTCACGCTGGCAAGTACATGCGGTCACGCTGGCAAGTACATGCGGTCACGCTGACAGGTACTGCGGTCACGCTGACAGGTACTGCGGTCACTGTGCTATGTGCGCTACTGGCTGACAATTATATGCGGTCACGCTGACAGGTACTGCAGTCACTGTGCTAAGTGCGCTACTGACTGACAAGTACTGCAGTCACGCTGGCAAGTACTGAGGTCACCCTGGCAAGTACTGAGGTCACGCTGGCAAGTACATGCGGTCACGCTGGCAAGTACATGCGGTCACGCTGACAGGTACTGCGGTCACGCTGACAGGTACTGCGGTCACTGTGCTATGTGCGCTACTGGCTGACAATTATATGCGGTCACGCCGACAGGTACTGCGGTCACGCTGACAGGTACTGCAGTCACTGTGCTAAGTGCGCTACTGACTGACAAGTACTGCAGTCACGCTGGCAAGTACTGAGGTCACCCTGGCAAGTACTGAGGTCACGCTGGCAAGTACTGAGGTCACCCTGGCAAGTACTGAGGTCACGCTGGCAAGTACTGAGGTCACCCTGGCAAGTACACGAGGTCACGCTGGCAATTACACGCGGCCACGCTGGCAAGTACATGCGGTCACAGTGGCAAGTACTGCGGTCGCGCCAGCAAGTACATCCGGTCGCGCCGACAGGCACATTCGGTCACGCCGACAGGTACATCCGGTCACGCCGACAGGTACATCCGGTCACGACGACAAGTACTGCGGTCACTGTGCTAAGTGCACTACTGGCTGACAGGTACTGCGGCCACGCTGGCGAGTACTGTGGTCACGCTGACAGGTACATCCGGTCACAACGACAAGTACTGCGGTCACTGTGCTAAGTGCACTACTGGCTGACATGTACTGCGGTCACGCAGACAGGTACTGTGGTCAATGTGCTAAGTGCGCCAAGGCTGACTACCCATGTGCGGCCGTGCCACTGCACAGTATCTACCAGGGAATGGTGCGTTTTCCACGGGGCATCTGGTATATAGAGAGGGGTTATTTTCACAGCACCCCCTGACTGTGATGTGAAGCCCGGACCACCAATCAGGTCTTCTCCCTCCGCTGCCCGCATTCTCACCTGGTCTGCCTTTATTTTGGCCTTACACTGCAGGAAGTACCAGTACGGCGTGTTTCGTCCTCCCCTGTGCCCCTTCTGGACCGGCTGTGCCCCCCCTGGACCCTCGTCTTCCTCTTCGTACTGCGTGTCCCGGAGCTCTGGGGAGGACTTCCTAAAGGTTGTTCTTGAGGAGTACACGTCAGACAGCGTCCCGAAGACGTCGTCCTCTTGGCCGGCCGCGGTCCGGGTACACAGAGTCCTGGTGGGCAGGGGGGCCAGGGGCCAGAGCCGAGCCGCACACATGTGTCCACACACAGGCTGTACCCCTGTGAGCCATCCCCATGCAAGGGGGGGAGATGGCAACCTAGTGAGGATCCGCAGGATGCCCATGGCGGCTGGCATCAGTGGTCACAGCCTAGAACAAGACTGGAGATACAAGGATCAGCAATGACATAAGAAGGGCGGCCCAGGGGGGCGATGGGGGCCAAGACAATACAGGGCTGCCCAGAGGACGTATACATGGGGTCTATATATACATACAGACACATGCTCTAGAACATGCAGCAGGTCTATATCTGTGATCTAGAACATAACACAGGCCCATGTGCAGACGTATATACATGGGATATATGATGTGGAGCAAATGCAGGAAATACACACAGAATCTAGAACATACGCAGTGCCACACGATCTAGAACACACCTGGGTCTATTTATATACACGATCCAGAACACACCTGGGTCTATATAAAAACACACACGATCCAGAACACACCTGGGTCTATATATACACACACGATCCAGAACACACCTGGGTCTATATATACACACGATGCAGAACACACCTGGGTCTATATATACACGATCCAGAACATACCTGGGTCTATATATATATACACGATCCAGAACATGCCTGGGTCTATATATACACACGATCCAGAACATACATGGGTATATATATATATATATATATATATATATATATATATATATATATATATATATATATATATATATATATATATATATATACGCACGATCCAGAAGACACCTGGGTATATATATATATACACAATCCAGAACACACCTGGGTCTATATATACACACGATCCAGAACACACCTGGGTCTATATATACACACGATCCAGAACATACCTGGGTCTATATATACACACGATCTAGAACATACCTGGAGATATATATATATCTCCAGGTATGTTCTAGATCGTGTGTATATATAGACCCAGGTATGTTCTGGATCGTGTGTATATATAGACCCAGATGTGTTCTGGATCGTGTGTATATATAGACCCAGGTATGTTCTGGATTGTGTATATATATATATATACCCAGGTGTCTTCTGGATCGTGCGTATATATATATATACCCATGTATGTTCTGGATCGTGTGTATATATAGACCCAGGCATGTTCTGGATCGTGTATATATATATAGACCCAGGTATGTCCTGGATTGTGTGTGTATATATAGACCCAGGTATGTTCTGGATCGTGTGTGTATATAGACCCAGGTATGTTCTGGATTGTGTATATATAGACCCAGGTATGTTCTGGATCGTGTGTATATATAGACCCAGGTGTGTTCTGGATCGTGTGTGTATATAGACCCAGGTATGTTCTGGATTGTGTATATATAGACCCAGGTATGTTCTGGATCGTGTGTATATATAGACCCAGGTATGTTCTGGATCGTGTAGATATAGACCCAGCTGTGTTCTGCATCGTGTGTATATATAGACCCAGGTATGTTCTGGATCGTGTGTATATATAAACCCAGGTGTGTTCTGGATCGTGTGTATATATAGCCCCAGGCATGTTCAAGATCATGTAATATAGACCCAGGTGTGTTCTGGATCGTGTGTGTATATATAGACCCAGGTGTGTTCTGGATCGTGTGTGTATATATAGACCCAGGTGTGTTCTGGATCGTGTATGTATGTATATATATATATATATATATATATATATATATATATATACACATACACGATCCAGAACATACCTGGGTCTATATATACACACGATCCAGAACATACATGAGTCTACATATATACACACGATCCAGAACATACCTGGGTCTATATGTACACACAATCCAGAACATACCTGGGTCTATATATACACACGATCCAGAACATACCTGGGTCTATATATACACACACAATCCAGGACATACCTGGGTCTATATATATACACCATCCAGAACATGCATGGGTCTATATTACATGATCTAGAACATACCTGGGTCTATATATACACACGATCCAGAAGACACCTGGGTATATATATATATACACAATCAGGAACATACCTGGGTCTATATATACACACGATCCAGAACACACCTGGGTCTATATATACACACGATCCAGAACACACCTGGGTCTATATATACACACGATCCAGAACACACCTGGGTCTATATATACACACGATCCAGAACACACCTGGGTCTATATATACACACGATCCAGAACACACCTGGGTCTATATATACACAATCCAGAACACACCTGGGTCTATATATACACACAATCCAGAACACACCTGGGTCTATATATACACACACAATCCAGAACATACATGGGTCTATATATACACGATCCAGAACACACCTGGGTCTATATATACACACGATCCAGAACATACCTGGGTCTATATATACACACGATCCAGAACACACCTGGGTCTATATATACACAATCCAGAACATACCTAGGTCTATATATACACACGATCCAGAACATACATGGGTCTATATATACACACGGTCCAGAACATACCTGGGTCTATATATACACACGATCCAGAACATACCTGGGTCTATATATACACACGATCCAGAACATACCTGGGTCTATATATACACACGATCCAGAACATACCTGGGTCTATATATACACGATCCAGACCACACCTGGGTCTATATATACACACGGTCCAGAACATACCTGGGTCTATATATACACGATCCAGACCACACCTGGGTCTATATATACACGATCCAGACCACACCTGGGTCTATATATACACACGATCCAGAACACACCTGGGTCTATATATACACACGATCCAGAACATACCTGGGTATATGTATATATACACACGATCCAGAACACACCTGGGTCTATATATACACGATCCAGAACACACCTGGGTCTATATATACACACGATCCAGAACATACCTGGGTCTATATACACACGATCCAGAGCATACCTGGGTCTATATATACACAGGATCCAGAACACACCTGGATCTATATATACACACGATCCAGAACACACCTGGATCTATATATACACACGATCCAGAACACACCTGGGTCTATATATACACACGATCCAGAACATACCTGGGTCTATATACACACGATCCAGAACATACCTGGGTCTATATATACACACGATCCAGAACATACCTGGGTCTACATATACACACGATCCAGAACACACCTGGGTCTACATATACACACGATCCAGAACACACCTGGGTCTATATACACACGATCCAGAATATACATGGGTCTATATATACACGATCCAGAACACACCTGGGTCTATATATACACACACGATCCAGAACACACCTGGGTCTATATATACACACACGATCCAGAACACACCTGGGTCTATATATACACACGATCCAGAACACACCTGGGTGTATATATACACACGATCCAGAACACACCTGGGTCTATATATACACACGATCCAGAACACACCTGGGTCTATATATACACACGATCCAGAACACACCTGGGTCTATATATACACACGATCCAGAACACACCTGGGTCTATATATACACACGATCCAGAACACACCTGGGTCTATATATACACACGATCCAGAACATACCTGGGTCTATATATACACACGATCCAGAACACACCTGGATCTATATACACACACGATCCAGAACACACCTGGGTCTATATATACACACGGTCCAGAACACACCTGGGTCTATATACACACGATCCAGAACACACCTGGGTCTATATATACACACGATCCAGAACACACCTGGGTCTATATATACACACGATCCAGAACACACCTGGGTCTATATATACACACGATCCAGAACACACCTGGGTCTATATATACACACGATCCAGAACACACCTGGGTCTATATATACACACGATCCAGAACACACCTGGGTCTATATATACACACGATCCAGAACACACCTGGGTCTATATATACACACGATCCAGAACACACCTGGGTCTATATATACACACGATCCAGAACACACCTGGGTCTATATATATACACACGATCCAGAACACACCTGGGTCTATATATACACACGATCCAGAACACACCTGGGTCTATATATACACACGATCCAGAACACACCTGGGTCTATATATACACACGATCCAGAACACACCTGGGTCTATATATACACACGATCCAGAACACACCTGGGTCTATATATACACACGATCCAGAACACACCTGGGTCTATATATACACACGATCCAGAACACACCTGGGTCTATATACACACGATCCAGAACACACCTCGGTCTATATATACACACGATCCAGAACACACCTGGGTCTATATATACACACGATCCAGAACACACCTGGGTCTATATATACACACGATCCAGAACATACCTGGGTCTACATATACACACGATCCAGAACACACCTGGGTCTATATACACACGATCCAGAACATACATGGGTATATATATACACGATCCAGAACACACCTGGGTCTATATATACACACACGATCCAGAACACACCTGGGTCTATATATACACACACGATCCAGAACACACCTGGGTCTATATATACACACGATCCAGAACACACCTGGGTGTATATATACACACGATCCAGAACACACCTGGGTGTATATATACACACGATCCAGAACACACCTGGGTCTATATATACACACGATCCAGAACACACCTGGGTCTATATATACACACGATCCAGAACACACCTGGGTCTATATATACACACGATCCAGAACACACCTGGGTCTATATATACACACGATCCAGAACATACCTGGGTCTATATATACACACGATCCAGAACATACCTGGGTCTATATATACACACGATCCAGAACACACCTGGATCTATATACACACGATCCAGAACACACCTGGGTCTATATATACACACGATCCAGAACACACCTGGGTCTATATATACACGATCCAGAACACACCTGGGTCTATATATACACACACGATCCAGAACATACCTGGGTCTATATATACACACGATCCAGAACATACCTGGGTCTATATATACACACGATCCAGAACATACCTGCGTCTATATATACACACGATCCAGAACACACCTGGGTCTATATATACACACGATCCAGAACACACCTGGATCTATATACACACGATCCAGAACACACCTGGGTCTATATATACACACACGATCCAGAACATACCTGGGTCTATATATACACACGATCCAGAACACACCTGGGTCTATATATACACACGATCCAGAACATACCTGGGTCTATATATACACACGATCCAGAACATACCTGGATCTATATACACACGATCCAGAACACACCTGGATCTATATACACACGATCCAGAACACACCTGGGTCTATATATACACACGATCCAGAACACACCTGGGTCTATATATACACGATCCAGAACACACCTGGGTCTATATATACACACGATCCAGAACATACCTGGGTCTATATATACACACGATCCAGAACATACCTGGGTCTATATATACACACACGATCCAGAACACACCTGGGTCTATATATACACGATCCAGAACACACCTGGGTCTATATATACACACACGATCCAGAACATACCTGGGTCTATATATACACACGATCCAGAACATACCTGGGTCTATATATACACACGATCCAGAACATACCTGGGTCTATATACACACACGATCCAGAACATACCTGGGTCTATATATACACACACGATCCAGAACATACCTGGGTCTATATATACACACACGATCCAGAACATACCTGGGTCTATATATACACACACGATCCAGAACATACCTGGGTCTATATATATATACACGATCCAGAACATACCTGGGTCTATATATATATATATATATATACACGATCCAGAACATACCTGGGTCTATATATACACACACGATCCAGAACATGCATGGGTCTATATTACATGATCTAGAACATACCTGGGTCTATATATATATATATATACACACGATACAGAACATACCTGGGTCTATATATACACACGATCCAGAACACACCTGGGTCTATATATACACACAATCCAGAACATACCTGGGTCTATATATACACAATCCAGAACATACCTGGGTCTATATATACACACAATCCAGAACATACCTGGATCTATATATACACACGATCCAGAACACACCTGGGTCTATATATACACACGATCCAGAACATACCTGGGTCTATATATACACACGATCCAGAACATACCTGGGTCTATATATACACACGATCCAGAACACACCTGGGTCTATATATACACACGATCCAGAACACACCTGGGTCTATATATACACACGATCCAGAACACACCTGGGTCTATATATACACACGATCCAGAACACACCTGGGTCTATATATACACACGATCCAGAACACACCTGGGTCTATATATACACACGATCCAGAACACACCTGGGTCTATATACACACACGATCCAGAACACACCTGGGTCTATATATACACACGGTCCAGAACATACCTGGGTCTATATATACACACGATCCAGAACACACCTGGGTCTATATATACACACGATCCAGAACACACCTGGGTCTATATATACACACGATCCAGAACATACATGGGTCTATATATATGTACACGATCTAGAACACACCTGGGTCTATATATACACACGATCCAGAACACACCTGGGTCTATATATACACACGATCCAGAACACACCTGGGTCTATATATACACACGATCCAGAACATACCTGGGTATATATACACACGATCCAGAACACACCTGGGTCTATATACACACACGATCCAGAACACACCTGGGTCTATATATACACACGATCCAGAACATACATGGGTCTATATATACACACGATCCAGAACATACCTGGGTCTATATATATACACACGATCCAGAACACACCTGGGTCTATATATACACACGATCCAGAACATACATGGGTCTATATATATGTACACGATCTAGAACACACCTGGGTCTATATATACACACGATCCAGAACACACCTGGGTCTATATACACACACGATCCAGAACACACCTGGGTCTATATACACACACGATCCAGAACACACCTGGGTCTATATACACACACGATCCAGAACATACCTGGGTCTATATATACACACGATCCAGAACATACCTGGGTATATATACACACACGATCCAGAACACACCTGGGTCTATATATACACACGATCCAGAACATACCTGGGTCTATATATACACACGATCCAGAACATACATGGGTCTATATATACACACGATCCAGAACACACCTGGGTCTATATATACACACGATCCAGAACACACCTGGGTCTATATATACACACGATCCAGAACATACATGGGTCTATATATATACACACGATCCAGAACACACCTGGGTCTATATATACACACGATCCAGAACACACCTCGATCTATATATACACACGATCCAGAACATACCTGGGTCTATATATATGTACACGATCTAGAACACACCTGGGTCTATATATACACACGATCCAGAACACACCTGGGTCTATATATACACACGATCCAGAACACACCTGGGTCTATATATACACACGATCCAGAACACACCTGGGTCTATATATACACACGATCCAGAACACACCTGGGTCTATATACACACGATCCAGAACACACCTGGGTCTATATATACACACGATCCAGAACATACCTGGGTATATATACACACGATCCAGAACACACCTGGGTCTATATATACACACGATCCAGAACATACCTGGGTCTATATACACACACGATCCAGAACATACCGGGGTCTATATATACACACACGATCCAGAACACACCTGGGTCTATATACACACACGATCCAGAACACACCTGGGTCTATATATACACACGATCCAGAACATACCTGGGTCTATATATACACACGATCCAGAACATACATGGGTCTATATATACACACGATCCAGAACACACCTGGGTCTATATACACACGATCCAGAACACACCTGGGTCTATATATACACACGATCCAGAACACACCTGGGTCTATATATACACACGATCCAGAACATACATGGGTCTATATATATACACACGATCCAGAACACACCTGGGTCTATATATATACACACGATCCAGAACACACCTGGGTCTATATATACACACGATCCAGAACATACATAGGTCTATATATACACACGATCCAGAACATACATGGGTCTATATATATGTACACGATCTAGAACACACCTGGGTCTATATATACACACGATCCAGAACACACCTGGGTCTATATACACACACGATCCAGAACATACCTGGGTCTATACATATACACGATCCAGAACACACCTGGGTCTATATATACATACGATCCAGAACATACCTGGGTCTATATATACACACGATCCAGAACACACCTGGGTCTATATATACACACGATCTAGAACACACCTGGGTCTATATATACACACACGATCCAGAACATACCTGGGTCTATATATACACACGATCCAGAACATACCTGGGTCTATATACACACACACGATCCAGAACACACCTGGGTCTATATATACACACGATCCAGAACACACCTGGGTCTATATATACACACGATCCAGAACACACCTGGGTCTATATATACACACGATCCAGAACACACCTGGGTCTATATATATACACACGATCCAGAACACACCTGGGTCTATATATACACACGATCCAGAACACACCTGGGTCTATATATACACACGATCCAGAACACACCTGGGTCTATATATACACACGATCCAGAACACACCTGGGTCTATATATACACACGATCCAGAACACACCTGGGTCTATATATACACACGATCCAGAACACACCTGGGTCTATATACACACGATCCAGAACACACCTCGGTCTATATATACACACGATCCAGAACACACCTGGGTCTATATATACACACGATCCAGAACACACCTGGGTCTATATATACACACGATCCAGAACATACCTGGGTCTACATATACACACGATCCAGAACACACCTGGGTCTATATACACACGATCCAGAACATACATGGGTATATATATACACGATCCAGAACACACCTGGGTCTATATATACACACACGATCCAGAACACACCTGGGTCTATATATACACACACGATCCAGAACACACCTGGGTCTATATATACACACGATCCAGAACACACCTGGGTGTATATATACACACGATCCAGAACACACCTGGGTCTATATATACACACGATCCAGAACACACCTGGGTCTATATATACACACGATCCAGAACACACCTGGGTCTATATATACACACGATCCAGAACACACCTGGGTCTATATATACACACGATCCAGAACACACCTGGGTCTATATATACACACGATCCAGAACATACCTGGGTCTATATATACACACGATCCAGAACATACCTGGGTCTATATATACACACGATCCAGAACACACCTGGATCTATATACACACGATCCAGAACACACCTGGGTCTATATATACACACGATCCAGAACACACCTGGGTCTATATATACACGATCCAGAACACACCTGGGTCTATATATACACACACGATCCAGAACATACCTGGGTCTATATATACACACGATCCAGAACATACCTGGGTCTATATATACACACGATCCAGAACATACCTGCGTCTATATATACACACGATCCAGAACACACCTGGGTCTATATATACACACGATCCAGAACACACCTGGATCTATATACACACGATCCAGAACACACCTGGGTCTATATATACACACACGATCCAGAACATACCTGGGTCTATATATACACACGATCCAGAACACACCTGGGTCTATATATACACACGATCCAGAACATACCTGGGTCTATATATACACACGATCCAGAACATACCTGGATCTATATACACACGATCCAGAACACACCTGGATCTATATACACACGATCCAGAACACACCTGGGTCTATATATACACACGATCCAGAACACACCTGGGTCTATATATACACGATCCAGAACACACCTGGGTCTATATATACACACGATCCAGAACATACCTGGGTCTATATATACACACGATCCAGAACATACCTGGGTCTATATATACACACACGATCCAGAACACACCTGGGTCTATATATACACGATCCAGAACACACCTGGGTCTATATATACACACACGATCCAGAACATACCTGGGTCTATATATACACACGATCCAGAACATACCTGGGTCTATATATACACACGATCCAGAACATACCTGGGTCTATATACACACACGATCCAGAACATACCTGGGTCTATATATACACACACGATCCAGAACATACCTGGGTCTATATATACACACACGATCCAGAACATACCTGGGTCTATATATACACACACGATCCAGAACATACCTGGGTCTATATATATATACACGATCCAGAACATACCTGGGTCTATATATATATATATATACACGATCCAGAACATACCTGGGTCTATATATACACACACGATCCAGAACATGCATGGGTCTATATTACATGATCTAGAACATACCTGGGTCTATATATACACACGATACAGAACATACCTGGGTCTATATATACACACGATCCAGAACACACCTGGGTCTATATATACACACAATCCAGAACATACCTGGGTCTATATATACACAATCCAGAACATACCTGGGTCTATATATACACACAATCCAGAACATACCTGGATCTATATATACACACGATCCAGAACACACCTGGGTCTATATATACACACGATCCAGAACATACCTGGGTCTATATATACACACGATCCAGAACACACCTGGGTCTATATATACACACGATCCAGAACACACCTGGGTCTATATATACACACGATCCAGAACACACCTGGGTCTATATATACACACGATCCAGAACACACCTGGGTCTATATATACACACGATCCAGAACACACCTGGGTCTATATACACACACGATCCAGAACACACCTGGGTCTATATATACACACGGTCCAGAACATACCTGGGTCTATATATACACACGATCCAGAACACACCTGGGTCTATATATACACACGATCCAGAACACACCTGGGTCTATATATACACACGATCCAGAACATACATGGGTCTATATATATGTACACGATCTAGAACACACCTGGGTCTATATATACACACGATCCAGAACACACCTGGGTCTATATATACACACGATCCAGAACATACCTGGGTATATATACACACGATCCAGAACACACCTGGGTCTATATACACACACGATCCAGAACACACCTGGGTCTATATATACACACGATCCAGAACATACATGGGTCTATATATACACACGATCCAGAACATACCTGGGTCTATATATATACACACGATCCAGAACACACCTGGGTCTATATATACACACGATCCAGAACATACATGGGTCTATATATATGTACACGATCTAGAACACACCTGGGTCTATATATACACACGATCCAGAACACACCTGGGTCTATATACACACACGATCCAGAACACACCTGGGTCTATATACACACACGATCCAGAACATACCTGGGTCTATATATACACACGATCCAGAACATACCTGGGTATATATACACACACGATCCAGAACACACCTGGGTCTATATATACACACGATCCAGAACATACCTGGGTCTATATATACACACGATCCAGAACATACATGGGTCTATATATACACACGATCCAGAACACACCTGGGTCTATATATACACACGATCCAGAACACACCTGGGTCTATATATACACACGATCCAGAACATACATGGGTCTATATATATACACACGATCCAGAACACACCTGGGTCTATATATACACACGATCCAGAACACACCTCGATCTATATATACACACGATCCAGAACATACCTGGGTCTATATATATGTACACGATCTAGAACACACCTGGGTCTATATATACACACGATCCAGAACACACCTGGGTCTATATATACACACGATCCAGAACACACCTGGGTCTATATATACACACGATCCAGAACACACCTGGGTCTATATATACACACGATCCAGAACACACCTGGGTCTATATACACACGATCCAGAACACACCTGGGTCTATATATACACACGATCCAGAACATACCTGGGTATATATACACACGATCCAGAACACACCTGGGTCTATATATACACACGATCCAGAACATACCTGGGTCTATATACACACACGATCCAGAACATACCGGGGTCTATATATACACACACGATCCAGAACACACCTGGGTCTATATACACACACGATCCAGAACACACCTGGGTCTATATATACACACGATCCAGAACATACCTGGGTCTATATATACACACGATCCAGAACATACATGGGTCTATATATACACACGATCCAGAACACACCTGGGTCTATATACACACGATCCAGAACACACCTGGGTCTATATATACACACGATCCAGAACACACCTGGGTCTATATATACACACGATCCAGAACATACATGGGTCTATATATATACACACGATCCAGAACACACCTGGGTCTATATATATACACACGATCCAGAACACACCTGGGTCTATATATACACACGATCCAGAACATACATAGGTCTATATATACACACGATCCAGAACATACATGGGTCTATATATATGTACATGATCTAGAACACACCTGGGTCTATATATACACACGATCCAGAACACACCTGGGTCTATATACACACACGATCCAGAACATACCTGGGTCTATACATATACACGATCCAGAACACACCTGGGTCTATATATACACACACAATCCAGGACATACCTGGGTCTATATATACACACACGATCCAGAACATACCTGGGTCTATACATATACACGATCCAGAACACACCTGGGTCTATATATACATACGATCCAGAACACACCTGGGTCTATATATACACACGATCTAGAACACACCTGGGTCTATATATACACACGATCCAGAACACACCTGGGTCTATATATACACACGATCCAGAACACACCTGGGTCTATATATACACACGATCCAGAACACACCTGGGTCTATATATACACACGATCCAGAACATACATAGGTCTATATATACACACGATCCAGAACATACATGGGTCTATATATATGTACATGATCTAGAACACACCTGGGTCTATATATACACACGATCCAGAACACACCTGGGTCTATATACACACACGATCCAGAACATACCTGGGTCTATACATATACACGATCCAGAACACACCTGGGTCTATATATACATACGATCCAGAACACACCTGGGTCTATATATACACACGATCTAGAACACACCTGGGTCTATATATACACACGATCCAGAACACACCTGGGTCTATATATACACACGATCCAGAACACACCTGGGTCTATATATACACACGATCTAGAACACACCTGGGTCTATATATACACACGATCCAGAACATACCTGGGTCTATATATACACACACGATCCAGAACATACCTGGGTCTATATATACACACGATCCAGAACATACCTGGGTATATATACACACACGATCCAGAACACACCCGGCTCTACATACCAGTATATACTCAGTTTAGCTCCTCGGACCTGCGCACTCTTCGTCTCCCGCTGTGGCTGATAACAGTGAGCATTAGCCCGCTGT
Source organism: Eleutherodactylus coqui (assembly GCF_035609145.1). NCBI lineage: Eukaryota > Metazoa > Chordata > Amphibia > Anura > Eleutherodactylidae > Eleutherodactylus > Eleutherodactylus coqui. The sequence goes on from NC_089844.1 coordinate 206,873,876, forward strand.
CCCCTTACCGTCCGCGCCGCCGTCTCTTTTCCCAGCATGCCGTGCTCGGCCCCGCCCCCTCCTCCCACAGTGCCTTGCGGCCGCCGCTCTCCCCGTTCTTCTCTGATGTCGGCGGGCCGGCGCTGCGGCCACCATGCAGGAGCTCATCGCTTGTGTGGAGCACATCCGCTTCGACCTGGAGCTGGCGGTGGAGCAGCAGCTGGGGGCGCAGCCGCTGCCCTTCCCGGGCATGGACAGTAAGTGCTGCCGGCGGGGAGTCCGACCCCCAGAACCGACGGAACGGGGGGCTACGACCCCCAGAACCCCCGAAACGGGGGGCTACGACCCCCAGAACCCCCGAAACGGGGAGTCCGACCCCCAGAACCGACGGAACGGGGGGCCACGACCCTCAGCACCCCCGGCACGGGGGGGGGGGGGGGCACGACCCTCAGCACGGGGTGACGGAGGAGCTGCCTGTGAGGTCAGACCAGAGATCAGCGGGGTGACGGAGGAGCTGCCTGTGAGGTCAGACCAGAGATCAGCGGGGTGACGGAGGAGCTGCCTGTGAGGTCAGACCAGAGATCAGCGGGGTGACGGAGGAGCTGCCTGTGAGGTCAGACCAGAGATCAGCGGGGTGACGGAGGAGCTGCCTGTGAGGTCAGACCAGAGATCAGCGGGGTGACGGAGGAGCTGCCTGTGAGGTCAGACCAGAGATCAGCGGGGTGACGGAGGAGCTGCCTGTGAGGTCAGACCAGAGATCAGCGGGGTGCGGGGTGACGGAGGAGCTGCCTGTGAGGTCAGACCAGAGATCAGCGGGGGTGACGGAGGAGCTGCCTGTGAGGTCAGACCAGAGATCAGCGAGGTGACGGAGGAGCTGCCTGTGAGGTCAGACCAGAGATCAGCGGGGTGACGGAGGAGCTGCCTGTGAGGTCAGACCAGAGATCAGCGGGGTGACGGAGGAGCTGCCTGTGAGGTCAGACCAGAGATCAGCGGGGTGACGGAGGAGCTGCCTGTGAGGTCAGACCAGAGATCAGCGGGGTGACGGAGGAGCTGCCTGTGAGGTCAGACCAGAGATCAGCGGGGTGACGGAGGAGCTGCCTGTGAGGTCAGACCAGAGATCAGCGGGGTGACGGAGGAGCTGCCTGTGAGGTCAGACCAGAGATCAGCGGGGTGACGGAGGAGCTGCCTGTGAGGTCAGACCAGAGATCAGCGGGGTGACGGAGGAGCTGCCTGTGAGGTCAGACCAGAGATCAGCGGGGTGACGGAGGAGCTGCCTGTGAGGTCAGACCAGAGATCAGCGGGGTGACGGAGGAGCTGCCTGTGAGGTCAGACCAGAGATCAGCGGGGTGCGGGGTGACGGAGGAGCTGCCTGTGAGGTCAGACCAGAGATCAGCGGGGTGACGGAGGAGCTGCCTGTGAGGTCAGACCAGAGATCAGCGAGGTGACGGAGGAGCTGCCTGTGAGGTCAGACCAGAGATCAGCGGGGTGACGGAGGAGCTGCCTGTGAGGTCAGACCAGAGATCAGCGGGGTGACGGAGGAGCTGCCTGTGAGGTCAGACCAGAGATCAGCGGGGTGACGGAGGAGCTGCCTGTGAGGTCAGACCAGAGATCAGCGGGGTGACGGAGGAGCTGCCTGTGAGGTCAGACCAGAGATCAGCGGGGTGCGGGGTGACGGAGGAGCTGCCTGTGAGGTCAGACCAGAGATCAGCGGGGTGACGGAGGAGCTGCCTGTGAGGTCAGACCAGAGATCAGCGAGGTGACGGAGGAGCTGCCTGTGAGGTCAGACCAGAGATCAGCGGGGTGACGGAGGAGCTGCCTGTGAGGTCAGACCAGAGATCAGCGGGGTGACGGAGGAGCTGCCTGTGAGGTCAGACCAGAGATCAGCGGGGTGACGGAGGAGCTGCCTGTGAGGTCAGACCAGAGATCAGCGGGGGTGACGGAGGAGCTGCCTGTGAGGTCAGACCAGAGATCAGCGGGGTGACGGAGGAGCTGCCTGTGAGGTCAGACCAGAGATCAGCGGGGTGACGGAGGAGCTGCCTGTGAGGTCAGACCAGAGATCAGCGGGGTGACGGAGGAGCTGCCTGTGAGGTCAGACCAGAGATCAGCGGGGTGACGGAGGAGCTGCCTGTGAGGTCAGACCAGAGATCAGCGGGGTGACGGAGGAGCTGCCTGTGAGGTCAGACCAGAGATCAGCGAGGTGACGGAGGAGCTGCCTGTGAGGTCAGACCAGAGATCAGCGGGGTGACGGAGGAGCTGCCTGTGAGGTCAGACCAGAGATCAGCGGGGTGACGGAGGAGCTGCCTGTGAGGTCAGACCAGAGATCAGCGGTGTGCGGGGTGACGGAGGAGCTGCCTGTGAGGTCAGACCAGAGATCAGCGGGGTGACGGAGGAGCTGCCTGTGAGGTCAGACCAGAGATCAGCGGGGTGACGGAGGAGCTGCCTGTGAGGTCAGACCAGAGATCAGCGGGGGTGACGGAGGAGCTGCCTGTGAGGTCAGACCAGAGATCAGCGGGGTGACGGAGGAGCTGCCTGTGAGGTCAGACCAGAGATCAGCGGGGGTGACGGAGGAGCTGCCTGTGAGGTCAGACCAGAGATCAGCGGGGTGACGGAGGAGCTGCCTGTGAGGTCAGACCAGAGATCAGCGAGGTGACGGAGGAGCTGCCTGTGAGGTCAGACCAGAGATCAGCGGGGTGACGGAGGAGCTGCCTGTGAGGTCAGACCAGAGATCAGCGGGGTGACGGAGGAGCTGCCTGTGAGGTCAGACCAGAGATCAGCGGGGTGACGGAGGAGCTGCCTGTGAGGTCAGACCAGAGATCAGCGGGGTGACGGAGGAGCTGCCTGTGAGGTCAGACCAGAGATCAGCGGGGTGACGGAGGAGCTGCCTGTGAGGTCAGACCAGAGATCAGCGGGGTGACGGAGGAGCTGCCTGTGAGGTCAGACCAGAGATCAGCGGGGTGACGGAGGAGCTGCCTGTGAGGTCAGACCAGAGATCAGCGGGGTGACGGAGGAGCTGCCTGTGAGGTCAGACCAGAGATCAGCGGGGTGACGGAGGAGCTGCCTGTGAGGTCAGACCAGAGATCAGCGGGGTGACGGAGGAGCTGCCTGTGAGGTCAGACCAGAGATCAGCGGGGTGACGGAGGAGCTGCCTGTGAGGTCAGACCAGAGATCAGCGGTGTGCGGGGTGACGGAGGAGCTGCCTGTGAGGTCAGACCAGAGATCAGCGGGGTGCGGGGTGACGGAGGAGCTGCCTGTGAGGTCAGACCAGAGATCAGCGGGGTGACGGAGGAGCTGCCTGTGAGGTCAGACCAGAGATCAGCGGTGTGCGGGGTGACGGAGGAGCTGCCTGTGAGGTCAGACCAGAGATCAGCGGTGTGCGGGGTGACGGAGGAGCTGCCTGTGAGGTCAGACCAGAGATCAGCGGGGTGACGGAGGAGCTGCCTGTGAGGTCAGACCAGAGATCAGCGGTGTGCGGGGGTGACGGAGGAGCTGCCTGTGAGGTCAGACCAGAGATCAGCGGTGTGCGGGGTGACGGAGGAGCTGACCTCTCTGCTTGCCTCCTGCCTGCAGTCTATGGGAGAGCATGCACCGCGGGAACCAGGATGATGCCCCCCCCCCCCCCGCCCCAACAGCTCCAGAAGACAAGATTATGTGCCGGCGGGACGGGTTACTGTATGCGGGCGGTCAGCGGCTCTGCCGGCGGGCAGCGGGTGCATGCGGGCGGTAAGCGTGTCTGTGGGCAGGCAGCGGTGCGTGCGGGCGGTCAGCGGGTCTGTGGGCAGGCAGCGGTGCGTGCGGGCGGTCAGCGGGTCTGTGGGCAGGCAGCGGTGCGTGCGGGCGGTCAGCGGTGCGTGCGGGCGGTCAGCGGTGCGTGCGGACGGTCAGCGGGTGTGCGGGCGGGCAGCGGGTCTGCGGGCGGGCAGAGGGTGGCTGCGGATAGTCACTGCTCTTGCGCTGACAAACATGGTGGATTATTCGCAGCGCCCCGCGGGCACACACCCTACGAGTGCTGGATGAGCGGTCGTTGTACTGCATAGAATGAATTACATTGTGCTTTTCCTGGGTTGCGCCGATTATCATGTAATCGCTTCTATCTGGTTTCTTCTCCAGAATCCGGCGCCGCTGTCTGCGAGTTCTTCTTGAAGTCGGCCTGCAGTAAAGGTAAGTGACTAGTCGGGGCCCCATACTGTAGTCACCAGCAGGGACTAAGCCTCATAATAGCGGTCAGACGTGGCGGCACAGAAGTACCCGTGTGAATGTAAGGTTTGTCGCTCTCAGGGGGCATGTGCCCGTTCCGTCACATTAGCGGGGAGAAGACTGTGGTCTGCAAGCACTGGTTACGAGGACTCTGTAAGAAGGGCGACCAGTGCGAGTTCCTCCACGAGTATGACATGACCAAGATGCCCGAGTGTTACTTCTACTCCAAGTTTGGTAAGTTGTTACTGCTTGTTGCTGATGGCGCTCGTGGCTGCAGCCTGGCACAGAGCTGTGGCATAGACGAGTATCTCCCTGTACGGGGGGCTCGTGTGTCCTGCTGTGGCTCCGTGGCCGCCCCTCTCCGGGGGCCGGCCTGTATGTTTGATATCCTTTTGCGGTAATACAAGTGTTTGATTGCTTTTTATTCCGTTTTTGTCTTGGAGATGCCATGACCAAAGAAGTCCCCGTCTCCAGCCTGATTGGGGCGCGGCTGAATTGCCGGCAGCATTTTATATGGTTCTCATCCTTGGAGTTCTCCCATCACGGCCGTCGGTTAGGGGTTGGCGATACAATTTTGGGGTAGATGTATGTTGGAGAACTTCTGGGAGAAGGATAACAATAGAACCATTCCTCCATTGTTACACCGTATGCTGTCAGTGACGTTGGGCACATGATGTCAAGACCAAACGGCCGCCTTCCTGCGGCCCTGGTGGACTGGGGTCAGCCTGACAGCCGTGATGTACTGCCTTCTGGCCCCTGCAGTGCCTTCTGAGGAGTTTGTGTACACTTCCCAGGTGCATCAGTGAATCTTGGGTGTCCATGACCGGGTTGCTGGTTCACCTTAACATAGTCAATGCCAACCCTATTACTACAGGGGGTCCTCTTGAAAACAGTTCTGCATCTGGGGAGCCCTAGTGCCACGTGGTGGCAGGACAGGTACTGCACTCCTGAACAGTCGTGCGGTACTGATGGGTTTCCAACTCTACAAAGCCTCCTTCAGCAGGCTGACCTCCATATTGTAGAGTTGATGGGTCTTGGTCACTCGGGGAATCCTTGTTTAGGATCAACCCTGGTTGGGAACGCCAACTTAAGACGGCAAGATGCTGTTTGTGACGAGTTGGCCACCATGCTGTATGTCAGCTGTACTACAGTAAGTCGGGTAGGCTTTCTAGACTCGCATTGCTTTAAATCTGTCTGATTTCAGGGGAGTGCAGTAACAAGGAGTGCCCGTTCTTACATATTGACCCAGAATCCAAGATAAAGGACTGTCCTTGGTATGATCGCGGCTTCTGTAAACACGGTAAGGGCGGACGCCGCGTGGCCTGAGTGTGACGCCTGCCACAGATGTAGATGCCGCTATGAAAGCTTGGTTTCTCTTGCAGGCCCTATATGTCGGCATCGGCACACGCGGAGAGTCATTTGTGTCAACTATCTCGTAGGATTTTGTCCTGATGGCCCGACCTGTAAATTCATGCAGTGAGTATCATCTTGTCTGTAAGCATGGCGCGGTGTACCGCCTCCTCTGAGCCACCCCTGCAGGTGAGGAGCCACACCTTGCATCTTTCCCATAGACATCCCGGCTGCAGGACTCGCATCTGAAGGCAATCCTTTAATAAGGAGTATTGTTCATGCGACGGTCCTAGCCCGGTATGAATTATGTTTTCAGAATTGGCCAGGCCAGCCCTAGTTATAATTTACGGGCCATGTGTATGTCGCTGTGTAGTATGCCAGGCATATGTTCCTCATCGGAGGACCTCTTGAAGAGATATGACCGAAATGGGAAATGATGCTTTTTCTACAAGTGCGACACGTACACCCCTCCCTTCTCTGAATGACCTCTGAGAGGGCGAGGCGTCTTCTAGGGAAACTTTTAAGAACCAGGGGTTCAGCAAGATGGGTTGTCAGACTTCGGAGATGCACTTCAGCATGAGGCTTTTCAGTTTGCTTCAGTGATGCCGCACAAACAAAACCTTGGACCAAGTATCCCAAATCTGGTAACTTTCTTTAGTTTCTCCTTGCTTTGCGTTAAAATACTGCCCTGTACCCCTGTAAACCTTATCTCCACTGTAACATCCCTTTCTGTATATTTTTGTATACACATAGTTAGCACTGCTAGTCTTAAGAATTAATCTGCAATTTATTAATCAGCCTTGTCTGTTTTAAAACGAACCATAACTCCAAAGATTGTGATTCATAGTCCGGGATCAAGCTCCCGGTGATATAGAAGCTGGTGATGGCAGCGTGTGGGTATTGTAGAGCGCTGGAGATGTTACACCGACCAGGGGGGGATTTGAGCTTTCGTTCTGCATGCATGCAGGAGCCTGAGAAAGCTGGGTACAAAACCGTGAGGTGCGAGCCCTCCGGGCCCCTCGGCGAACCGTGAGGTGCGAGCCCTCCGGGCCCCTCGGCGAACGCACTAAGGGGTGTCGTTTATAGAGTGGGGTCATTTAAAAGTCTTCCGCAATATTGAAATGACGTGGCCGGCGCATCATGCGACGCCGTGGGCGCATGTGCTTCGGAGGGCGGCGGATCCAGAGGTAAGTATGGGGTCTCTGGGGGAGCGCCGTGACGAGCTCCGCTGTGGAATTCCGCTTGGCCGAATGCAGCTATTAACCTTTTAAATGCTGCTGTCAATTCTGACAGCAGCACTTAAATCCCCCGGACGGCACCCCCCACCCCCGCGGTGAGATCAGGGTAGCCATGCTGGTGTTATGGCAGCTGGCGGTCTTCTGAAAGGCCCCATGACTGTCTTGCCAGACTGCCCATCAAGCCGTCCCTGTGGGGTGGCCTGATAAGACTGCCTGTCAGAATGCAGTATGATGTAATGCTATGGTATTGCATCATACTGCAGGAGCCATCAGAGTACCGCTAGTTGTGGTCCCCTAGGGGGACTAAAAGAAAATGTAAAAATAATAAAGTTTTACTAATTTATTTAAAAAAAAAAAAAGAATACAAGTTCAAAAAACCCTCTTTTGCCATATTTGCAGTAAAAAAAATCAAAATAATAAACTGAAAATACATATTTTGTATCGCTGCGTCCGTAAAAGTCGATCCATCAAAGTAATGCATTATTTACTGCGCACGGTGAACGACGCCCGAGGAAAAAATATAGAAAGTTGCCAGAAATGCACTTTTTTGGTCACCCTGTCTCCGAGAAAAAGTATAATAAAAAGCCATCAAAAAGTCAATTGTACGCAAAAATGGCGCCAACGGAACCGACAGGACGTATCGCACAGAACGAGCCCCGCACAACGGCGCCGACGGAAAAATAAAGTTATTGTGCAGAAAATGTTTAAAAATGCAAGTAGTGCAGCAAAAAAACCTGTCCTGTTGGTTATCGCAGTAATGACACCGACCCGTAGAATGACGTCATCCCTGCGTAGGAAGCCGCGCCATCAGCAGTCTCCGCACCGTATACATCGCGCTCTGAAGGAAGAGGAGCAGCTGGGATCTTCATAAGATGCTGGGACGAGTCCCGCGCCGCTCCCTGCCTCCTACGGACCAGTTCATTGGCGCCCCCTGCTGCTGATCTCCATACAATACAGTCATCGGGTTGCTTTTGTGCGCCATGGAAACAAAACGCGCCGAACGATGGCGGCAGGTCGCTTTTTTTCCAATTTTGTACAGTTCCTCGGTCCGTTTTGCGCTCCATTAATTAGCGACGCTGAAAACTACAACTCGTCCCGCAAAACAGGCAGACAGCGAAGGATGCATAAAGGGGGGAGGAAAAAACGGAAATGGGGAAAAAAGCCAAAAAGCTCCGTCACTGAGGGGTTAACCCGTCGGAGTGCGGCTGTTTCCCGGCAGCGGTCGGGGGGGCTCGTTCTTTGCGCTCCGACTTGTATTTTCAGCACATTTAGTGCACAATGTAATGGTGACATGGGGAGAAAAACTGAATTTCACCTTTTTGGGGGAGGGGCAATAAGCCCCTGAATGTGCTGTGTGTGGGTGCGGCCCCCTGTTACAGGACGCATCCCGCCGTGTCCGCTGCTTATCTATAGATTTGTTTTTAACCCTTTCCAATCCACTGTCTGACGTCTGAAGACATTCTGATTGAAGGCTGTACAGCTTCGATGTCAGAAGGCGTCCGGCAGGGTATTCTTACTGTAGATTACTGACTGCTCTGTTGTCGGCGCCTCTCCAGCTTGCCACATACCGCAGTACTGGCTCTAGCCAGCAGATGGCGCCATTGTATAATGGCAGAGAGAGAGCCCCTCTAGGAAACTCTGAATCCAAAATTGGATTGCAAAGGGTTAAAACCCCTTTTTATTATTCTGCACGTGGGGGACGTGAACTAGCAAGCATTTGTTCAGTATTGCTACAGACACTCTGTTAAGCCCCACCAATAGGCAGCCCTCGTTTTATCCTCCCCCCCCCCCCCCCCCCCCCCCTCATCGTCTTCTATGATTTCTCCCGCATTATCTGTTAAAGGGCCGGCGCTCTCGGTGTAAACCCTTCACACTGTTGACATAATTGGAGCCTCGTGGCTCTTCTGTAACTTCTCCTTCTCTCAGAATCTGTTTCATGTTTTCAGCAGTAGTTTTTGCACTGTGGAATAACGTGTGTCATTTTGCAGCCCCCGCTTTGAACTGCCTATGGGGGCCACCGAACAACCTCCTCTACCTCAGCAGACCCAGAGCCAGCAGAAGGTAACGAGCCTCGCACTGCTTGTAGTGCAGACACCGACCCATTCACTGATATATATTATATCTGTCTGCAGCAGAACAGCAGCCAGTCATCCCAGCGATCCTCGTCCCTCATCCAGTTAACGAGCCAGAGCTCCCCTCTCGGCCAGCAGCGCTCTCCACAAACTATCGGCGTGATGCAGTCCCAGAACAATAACGTCGGAAATCGGGGACCTCGGCCCCTCGACCAGGTTACCTGTTATAAGGTGAGATCTAGATGCTAGTAGTAGTACGGTTCTTTGCATCCGGGCTTATATGTATGTAAACAGGGAACTGGTCTCTGCCAGAAGCAGACAGCTCCGTTCCCACTGCAGTGGGCAGGTTTTGGTACTACAGGCAAAGTTTTCATTGAAGTGAGTGGCCTGCAATACCAAACCTGCCCACTACAGTGGGAACAGAGCTGTCTGCTTCTGGCAGAAATAAACCCAGCTAATGGATGTTCGGTGGGAATCCCTGCCAGTATACTATGGGTGGCCTATGCTGAGGATACAACTGGACAATCCCTTTATTTAGGCCACAGAGAAGTGAGTTTTATTGTCTGTAAACCACTGTTGACTCAGAGGCCTTGTGCCTGTCTCTGAACCAGATCTCTCACCAGAAGTCCTCCAGCGGTATCGAGCTCTGGGTTTGGAGGATCAAAGCTTTATAATGAGGCCCTAAGCAGGAGGGGCATCAAACGTGTCCCTCCCCCCACCCCCTCCTGCCTCGTTGGGGTTAGACGTTGATGTAACAGTCCTGTATTGTGTCCTTGGCTACCACATATATTCAGCCACAAGTAAGCGGGTCTTGCTCACCCTCGCGTTCCGTTCCGCAGCCTTTCTATTCATCTAAAGGCTCCGGTGGGACATCGGATACATGGAACGGGTACACAGCTTTGGGGCAGACACTTCTGACCTTTGTTCCTTAAGGAAGAGGGGCAGTTGTCTAAAGACCCGTTTACACACAACGATTACCGCTCAAAATTCATTCAAACGACCCAAAAGGAGCGTCTGAATGATTATTTTAACCCATTCACGACCAAGGATGTAAGAGTACGTCCTGGAGCATTGAGGCATGTATGAAGAGAGGTCATGGGGCGACCTATCGTCATACAGTGCGGGCCGTCAGCTGTTTATTACAGCTGACACCTGCGGGCAACAGCTGCAATCGTCATGAGTGATCAAAGAATCGCTGGTTGTGGTCCCCCAGGGGGGCTTAAAAGAAAAGTATCAATAAGATCAATAAAGTTTTATTAATTGTAAAAGTAATAAAATAAAGTAATAAAGTTTAAATCCACCCCCCCCCCCCCCCCCCTTTTGCCATATCTGTAATTAAAAAATCTAAATCCTAAAATAAAAGTACATGTCTGGTATCGCTGCGTCCGTAAAAGTCCCATCTATCAGAGTAATTATTGTCCCACACGGTAAACGTCGTCCGAAAAAAATAAATGCCAGAAATGCACTTTTTAGTCACCCAGAAAAAATGCAATGAAAAGTGATGAAAAAGTTGTGCGTATTCCAAATTGGTGCTATCGGAAACTACAGGACATCCCGCACAAAACGAGCCTCGCTGGACTGCGTCAGCGGGAAGATAAAGCTTGTGTGCGCAGAAGATGCAGCAAAAAATAGTTGGAAAACCGTAGAATAAAGTTATCATGTCGCTTTTGTTGCCGTAGAAAAGAGACGCACTGAAAGATGGCGGAGGGTCGTTTGGGTTTTTTCGTTTTCCTCCACTTAGCATTTTCAAACGTTTTTCAGTACATTATAAGGTACATTAAATAGCACCATTACAAACTACAACTCGTCCCGCGAAAAACAGCAAGCCTCATACAGTGATGGAGAAATAAAGGAGTTAGGGGGTTTTTTTTTTGTTTTTTGTTTTTTAAGCGGGGAGGAAAAAACGAAAATAGAAAAAGAAAAAAAAGGCCCTGTCATGAAGGGGTTAAAGTGAACTTAAAAGGCGGCACGTTTAAATATGGCCCTTCCTTCACTAGTTGGTAAAGCTCCGATGGGATTTGTCCCAGGCCGTCAGGGCCCTGACGGCGTCCGGAGAGTAATCCACCTCACCCACCCCTGTAGACCAGAGGTATCCCAGCCATGCTGCTATCCCTGGACATACACAAAGCCGGTGACACTCTAGGTTGGGGGTACACTCTAGATGGTGCGTGGCCGCTGCTGCCGATCCCTCTCGGGTAGAGAGCTCACACTCTAGATGGTGCGTGGCCGCTGCAGGTGATCCCTCTCTGTTGAGAGCTCACACTCTAGATGGTGCGTGGCCGCTGCAGCTGATCCCTCTCTGTTGAGAGCTCACACTCTACATGGTGCGTGGCCGCTGCTGCCGATCCCTCTCGGGTAGAGAGCTCACACTCTAGATGGTGCGTGGCCGCTGCAGCCGATCCCACTCTGGTAGAGAGCTTACACTCTAGATGGTACGTGGCCGCTGCAGCCGATCTCTCTCTGGTAGCATAATGACACTCTAGATGGTACGTGGCCGCTGCAGCCGATCCCTCTCGGGTAGAGAGCTCACACTCTAGATGGTACGTGGCCGCTGCAGGGATCCCACTCTGGTAGAGAGCTCACACTCTAGATGGTACGTGGCCGCTGCAGCCGATCCCTCTCGGGTAGAGAGCTCACACTCTAGATGGTACGTGGCCGCTGCAGCCGATCCCTCTCGGGTAAGGAGCTCACACTCTAGATGGTACGTGGCCGCTGCAGCCGATCCCTCTCGGGTAGCATAATGACACTCTAGATGGTACGTGGCCGCTGCAGCCGATCCCTCTCGGGTAGAGAGCTCACACTCTAGATGGTACGTGGCCGCTGCAGCCGATCCCTCTCGGGTAGAGAGCTCACACTCTAGATGGTACGTGGCCGCTGCAGCCCATCCCTCTCTGGTAGCACAATCACACTCTAGATGGTGCGTGGCCGCTGCTGCCAATCCCTCTTGGGTAGAGAGCTCACACTCTAGATGGTACGTGGCCGCTGCAGCCGATTCCTCTCGGGTAGAGAGCTCACACTCTAGATGGTGCGTGGCCGCTGCTGCCAATCCCTCTCGGGTAGAGAGCACACACTCTAGATGGTACGTGGCCGCTGCAGGTGATCCCTCTCGGGTAGAGAGCTCACACTCTAGATGGTACGTGGCCGCTACTGCAGGCGATCCCTCTCGGGTAGAGAGTTCACACTCTGGATGGTACGTGGCCGCTGCAGCCGATCCCTCTTGGGTAGAGAGCTCACACTCTAAATGGTATGTGGCCGCTGCAGCCGATCCCACTCTGGTAGAGAGCTTACACTCTAGCTGGTACGTGCCCGCTGCAGCCGATCCCTCTCGGGTAGAGAGCTCACACTCTAGCTGGTACGTGGCCGCTGCAGCCGATCCCTCTCGGGTAGAGAGCTCACACTCTAGCTGGTACGTGGCCGCTGCAGCCGATCCCTCTCGGATAGAGAGCTCACACTCTAGATGGTACGTGGCCGCTGCAGCCGATCCCTCTCTGGTAGCACAATCACACTCTAGATGGTACGTAGCCGCTGCAGGTGATCCCTCTCGGGTAGAGAGCTCACACTCTGGTAGAGAGCTCACACTCTAGATGGTACGTGGCCGCTGCAGCCGATCCCTCTCGGGTAGAGAGCTCACACTCTGGTAGAGAGCTCACACTCTAGATGGTACGTGGCCGCTGCAGCCGATCCCTCTCGGGTAGCGCGATCACACTCTAGATGGTACGTGGCCGCTGCAGCCGATCCCTCTCGGGTAGCACGATCACACTCTAGATGGTACTTGGCAGCTGCAGCCGATCCCTCTCGGGTAGAGAGCTCACACTCTAGATGGTACGTGGCCGCTGCTGCAGGTGATCCCTCTCGTGTAGAGAGCTCACACTCTAGATGGTACGTGGCCGCTGCTGCAGGTGATCCCTCTCGTGTAGAGAGCTCACACTCTAGATGGTACGTGGCCGCTGCAGCCGATCCCTCTCGGGTAGCACGATCACACTCGAGATGGTACGTGGCCGCTGCAGCCGATCCCTCTCGGGTAGAGAGCTCACACTCTAGATGGTACGTGGCCGCTGCTGCAGCCGATCCCTCTCGGGTAGAGAGCTCACACTCTAGATGGTACGTGGCCGCTGCAGCCCATCCCTCTCTGGTAGCACAATCACACTCTAGATGGTGCGTGGTCGCTGCTGCCAATCCCTCTTGGGTAGAGAGCTCACACTCTAGATGGTACGTGGCCGCTGCAGCCGATTCCTCTCGGGTAGAGAGCTCACACTCTAGATGGTGCGTGGCCGCTGCTGCCAATCCCTCTCGGGTAGAGAGCACACACTCTAGATGGTACGTGGCCGCTGCAGCCGATCCCTCTCGGGTAGAGAGTTCACACTCTGGATGGTACGTGGCCGCTGCAGCCGATCCCTCTCGGGTAGAGAGCTCACACTCTAGATGGTACGTGGGCGCTGCAGCCGATCCCTCTCGGGTAGAGAGTTCACACTCTGGATGGTACGTGGCCGCTGCAGCCGATCCCTCTCGGGTAGAGAGCTCACACTCGAGATGGTACGTGGCCGCTGCAGCCGATCCCCCTTGGGTAGAGAGCTCACACTCTAAATGGTATGTGGCCGCTGCAGCCGATCCCACTCTGGTAGAGAGCTCACACTCTAGCTGGTACGTGGCCGCTGCAGCCGATCCCTCTCGGGTAGAGAGCTCACACTCTAGCTGGTACGTGGCCGCTGCAGCCGATCCCTCTCGGATAGAGAGCTCACACTCTAGCTGGTACGTGGCCGCTGCAGCCGATCCCTCTCGGATAGAGAGCTCACACTCTAGATGGTACGTGGCCGCTGCAGCCGATCCCTCTCTGGTAGCACAATCACACTCGAGATGGTACGTGGCCGCTGCAGCCGATCCCTCTTGGGTAGAGAGCTTACACTCTAGATGGTACGTGGGCGCTGCAGCCGATCCCTCTCGGGTAGAGAGCTTACACTCTAGATGGTACGTGGGCGCTGCAGCACGATCCCACTCTGGTAGAGAGCTCACACTCTAGATGGTACGTGGCCGCTGCAGCCGATCCCTCTCGGGTAGAGAGCTTACACTCTAGATGGTACGTGGGCGCTGCAGCCCATCCCTCTCGGGTAGAGAGCTTACACTCTAGATGGTACGTGGGCGCTGCAGCCGATCCCTCTCGGGTAGAGAGCTCACACTCTAGATGGTACGTGACCGCTGCAGCACGATCCCACTCTGGTAGAGGGCTCACACTCTAGATGGTACGTGTCCGCTGCTGCAGGCGATCCCTCTTGGGTAGAGAGTTCACACTCTGGATGGTACGTGGCCGCTGCAGCCGATCCCTCTCGGGTAGAGAGCTCACACTCTAGATGGTACGTGGCCGCTGCAGCCGATCCCTCTCGGGTAGAGAGCTCACACTCTAGATGGTGCGTGGCCGCTGCAGCTGATCCCTCTCGGGTAGCACGATCACACTCTAAATAATACGTGGCCGCTGCAGCCGATCCCTCTCGGGTAGCACGATCACACTCTAGATAATACGTGGCCGCTGCAGCTGATCCCCTTCTGGTAGCACGATCACACTCTAGATGGTACGTGGCTGCTGCAGGTGATCCCTCTCGGGTAGCACGATCACACTCTAGATGGTACGTGGCCGCTGCAGCCGATCCCTCTCGGGTAGAGAGCTTACACTCTAGATGGTACGTGGCCGCTGCAGCCGATCCCTCTCGGGTAGAGAGCTTACACTCTAGATGGTACGTGGGCGCTGCAGCCCATCCCTCTCGGGTAGAGAGCTTACACTCTAGATGGTACGTGGCCGCTGCAGCCGATCCCTCTCGGGTAGAGAGCTCACACTCTAGATGGTACGTGACCGCTGCAGCACGATCCCACTCTGGTAGAGGGCTCACACTCTAGATGGTACGTGTCCGCTGCTGCAGGCGATCCCTCTTGGGTAGAGAGTTCACACTCTGGATGGTACGTGGCCGCTGCAGCCGATCCCTCTCGGGTAGAGAGCTCACACTCTAGATGGTACGTGGCCGCTGCAGGGATCCCACTCTGGTAGAGAGCTCACACTCTAGATGGTACGTGGCCGCTGCAGCTGATCCCTCTCGGGTAGAGAGCTCACACTCTAGATGGTACGTGGCCGCTGCAGGGATCCCACTCTGGTAGAGAGCTCACACTCTAGATGGTACGTGGCCGCTGCAGCCGATCCCTCTCGGGTAGAGAGCTCACACTCTAGATGGTACGTGGCCGCTGGAGGGATCCCACTCTGGTAGAGAGCTCACACTCTAGATGGTACGTGGCCGCTGCAGCCGATCCCTCTCGGGTAGAGAGCTCACACTCTAGATGGTACGTGGCCGCTGCAGCCGATCCCTCTCGGGTAGAGAGCTCACACTCTAGATGGTGCGTGGCCGCTGCAGCTGATCCCTCTCGGGTAGCACGATCACACTCTAAATAATACGTGGCCGCTGCAGCCGATCCCTCTCGGGTAGCACGATCACACTCTAGATAATACGTGGCCGCTGCAGCTGATCCCCTTCTGGTAGCACGATCACACTCTAGATGGTACGTGGCTGCTGCAGGTGATCCCTCTCGGGTAGCACGATCACACTCTAGATGGTACGTGGCCGCTGCAGCCGATCCCTCTCGGGTAGAGAGCTTACACTCTAGATGGTACGTGGCCGCTGCAGCCGATCCCTCTCGGGTAGAGAGCTTACACTCTAGATGGTACGTGGGCGCTGCAGCCCATCCCTCTCGGGTAGAGAGCTTACACTCTAGATGGTACGTGGCCGCTGCAGCCGATCCCTCTCGGGTAGAGAGCTCACACTCTAGATGGTACGTGACCGCTGCAGCACGATCCCACTCTGGTAGAGGGCTCACACTCTAGATGGTACGTGTCCGCTGCTGCAGGCGATCCCTCTTGGGTAGAGAGTTCACACTCTGGATGGTACGTGGCCGCTGCAGCCGATCCCTCTCGGGTAGAGAGCTCACACTCTAGATGGTACGTGGCCGCTGCAGGGATCCCACTCTGGTAGAGAGCTCACACTCTAGATGGTACGTGGCCGCTGCAGCTGATCCCTCTCGGGTAGAGAGCTCACACTCTAGATGGTACGTGGCCGCTGCAGGGATCCCACTCTGGTAGAGAGCTCACACTCTAGATGGTACGTGGCCGCTGCAGCCGATCCCTCTCGGGTAGAGAGCTCACACTCTAGATGGTACGTGGCCGCTGGAGGGATCCCACTCTGGTAGAGAGCTCACACTCTAGATGGTACGTGGCCGCTGCAGCCGATCCCTCTCGGGTAGAGAGCTCACACTCTAGATGGTACGTGGCCGCTGCAGCCGATCCCTCTCGGGTAGAGAGCTCACACTCTAGATGGTGCGTGGCCGCTGCAGCTGATCCCTCTCGGGTAGCACGATCACACTCTAAATAATACGTGGCCGCTGCAGCCGATCCCTCTCGGGTAGCACGATCACACTCTAGATAATACGTGGCCGCTGCAGCTGATCCCCTTCTGGTAGCACGATCACACTCTAGATGGTACGTGGCCGCTGCAGCCGATCCCTCTCGGGTAGAGAGCTTACACTCTAGATGGTACGTGGCCGCTGCAGCCGATCCCTCTCGGGTAGAGAGCTTACACTCTAGATGGTACGTGGGCGCTGCAGCCGATCCCTCTCGGGTAGAGAGCTCACACTCTAGATGGTACGTGGCCGCTGCAGACAATCCCTCTCGGGTAGAGAGCTTACACTCTAGATGGTACGTGGCCGCTGCAGCCGATCCCTCTCGGGTAGCACGATCACACTCTAAATGGTATGTGGCCGCTGCAGCCGATCCCTCTCGGGTAGCACGATCACACTCTAAATGGTATGTGGCCGCTGTAGCCGATCCCTTTCTGGTAGAGAGCTCACACTCTAGATGGTACGTGGACGCTGCAGCCGATCCCTCTCGGGTAGAGAGCTTACGCTCTAGATGGTACGTGGCCGCTGCAGCCGATCCCTCTCGGGTAGAGAGCTCACACTCTAGATGGTACGTGGCCGCTGCAGCCGATCCCTCTCGGGTAGAGAGCTCACACTCTAGATGGTACGTGGGCGATGCTGCCGATCCCTCTCGGGTAGCACGATCACACTCGAGTTGGTACGTGGCCGCTGCTGCCGGTCTCTCTCGGGTGGAGAGCTCACACTCTAGATGGTACGTGGCCACTGCAGCCCATCTCTCTCTGGTAGCACGATCACACTGTAGATGGTACGTGGCCGCTGCTGCCGATCCCTCTCGGGTAGAGAGCTGACACTCTAGATCGTACATGGCCGCTGCTGCCGATCCCTCTCGGGTAGAGAGCTTACGCTCTAGATGGTACGTGGCCGCTGCAGCTGATCCCTTTCTGGTAGCACGATCACACTCGAGATGGTACGTGGCCGCTGCAGCCGATCCCTCTCGGGTAGAGAGCTTACACTCTAGATGGTATGTGGCCGCTGCAGCCGATCCCTGCTTTTTTTTTCTTTCTTTTCGTTCTTTATTTTGTGGTGCCGTGATCCATCCTGTGGGGAAACGGGCACAAGGTTGATCTCTAAGTGTAAGTTTGCTTGTGCTGGCCTCCGTTCTTGGGACCTTTGGGTGCTGCGCAGTCGTATTCCTTGCAGTTATATTATGCCTTGTAAATTACAAGAAATGTTTTTTTGTCCTTTATTTTGGCCTTAAGGGCTCTTGTCTCCACCTAGTATGCCCTTTGCCCATTTTATCACCTGGTAAACGGTATATTTACTGAGCATACTGCTAACCATGCAGGTCTGAGCAGAACTGTAAAGTATTCCTGCGCCACATGCGAATCATGGTGGTAGGTCGGTGGTCCTGCCAGACTGTCAGCAGGAGGTTAGCCTGATCGTCGTCGGGTGCCTCATCAAACAGCACCCCCACTCTGCTTCATCGTCGCTGCGGTCTAGATCGTACACAGGTGCTGCAAACTATGGTATCAGCGCATGCACATTGATTTCATGCAGCTGCCCAGAGCAGCAGACATGAGCTGTGCGTGTGCCGATTGCATTGCTCATGGCGCATGTACGAAATGTAGACTGAAGTGGAGATGACCTCACACAACTAGCAGAGGGGGACGGTGTTTGAGGAGGCACGTATGCTCCTTTACCACGGATGGTCCGGCACGTCCACCAGACCAGATCACCCATAATTTGCATGAGGCGCAGGAACACTTTGATTTTACAGGTATGCTTAGCCAACAAACTAAGTAAATACCCATTTTTATCACCAATTAAGTGGTGCAGAGGGTATAGGTGTAAAAATGGTGACAGCTTTTCTTTTTAAAGGGGTTGTCCAGTTGTAAACTATCCATGACCTATCCGTAGAATAGGCCACCAGTAGATCGGCAAAAGTCTGCTGCCACTGCTGTTCTGAGCCATTGCGCTCATGTATTCAGCCAATTTCTTTAGGAAGCACACAGCTCCGTTCCCACTGCAGTGGCTGAGCTTGGTATTACCAAACAATCACTGAAAACGGCCATATACTTACTGATACAGGAAGGCAAATATGTGCACCACCTCAACATGCAGGCAGCCATGCTCCCAAATGTGGGAGCCATTTACACCTGTGGAGGACACCGATGAGATGGACTAAATGAGGTGGGGGTGGCACATTCTGCAGAGGGACATCCGTACGTGCAGCCTGAAGATAATCTAACGCTCCTCTATGTGTATACATATGTCATTCCTCGGTTCCTCTAAAGTAACCTTGACTTCATAACATTTTCTGTGCAAACAACATGTAAACCCCTGTATTAAATTAACTCAGGTGAAGCCGGGTATATCAGCTAGTACATAATAAATGTGAGGTATTAGTTGGATTTTGGCCAACATACTTGCGCTCACAAGCCAATCGTCAAGGCTCCTCACGTTTGGTATTACTGCCTAAGTTCCCATTCACTTCAATGCTTGTAATCTATGAGTGCAACAGTCCAGAGAACAGCTGATCACCAGGGACCCCCAGCAGCAGATCCCCGCTGATCTACAACTGGTGGCCTATTCTATGGATAGGTCATGAATAGTTTGGGCCGGCGCCCCCTAGGACAGTAATCTGACCTGCAGCACTGCCTACTTCACAGCTCCAACAACTCTAACCTACAATGTTTTGTCTTTGCAGTGCGGTGAGAAGGGGCATTACGCCAACAGATGTACGAAGGGTCACTTGGCATTCCTGAGTGGGCAGTGACCGCGCCCCTCCACATCTGGGGGCTTCGCCTGTTCACGGAGTGGAAGCGTTTTCTTAAGACAGAACACTGGGCTTTCTATTTTTTATATATATATCATTTTAACTTTCCAATCTTGGGTTTTCTCTTCTGTAAATAACTTCCGCTGTTTCTCCCTGCAGTCGTTTTCCAAAATTCTATTTTGGCAATTCCTTTTTTTTAATAAAAGTGTCCATTTATTTGCCCGGTTTCTGCGTTTCTGTGAATATTATGTCAGGAAGCGTTGCCAGCACGTCCGGCTAGATGCTTCCAGACCCCTCCAGTTATGCTGGGCTGCAAACCATAAAAGATCTAGCTCCCTCTTGAAATTATGCAAAACATTATAGATTTGCGGTTCTGATCCGCCTTGGAAGCGGGCATGTTTCATCATCCGCAAATGTGGAGAGAAATGAAGTCCACGTCGCTCTATTCTGTAAAACCTCGCCCCGCCTGCAGGCTGACAGACTACATACTCGCTCTTCCATGCTCCCCACTGCGTCTTCAGTACTGAGTGCAGGGGGCTGGCAAGGACGTCCCTTACAGAAGGCCATGTGACTGCAGCAGCCAATCACTAGTGTCAAATACTTAGCCAAGCCTTTATCTATGATGCCTTCAATAAGTGCCTCGTTAACCATTATTCTTAACTCAGTATGAAAAGTATCAAGGGGATCATCAGGGAGTACCCCATAAACTTCAACATCATTAACTTGTCCAAGAATTTGTGCCCGATATTTAAGCGCATCCATTAGGATTATTGCTCCGCCTTTGTCGGCTGGTTTAACAACAATTAGAGATGAGCGAGCATACTCGTCCGAGCTTGATGCTCGTTCGAGTATTAGGGTGCTCGAGATGCTCGTTACTCGAGACGAGCACCACGCGGTACTCGTCTCGATTAAACGAGCACTGACCATTGAATTCAATGGAGCCGGCAATACAGCCGGCTCCATTGAAAGCAATGGGCTGCCGGCGATCGCGGGATGAATTGTCAGGAAGGGGTTAAATATATAAGCCCTTCCCTGCAATTCATCCAGAAATGTGTAAAAATAAAAAAAATATATATACTCACCTGGTCCCGGCAGAACAATGTTAGCCCATTGAATTCAATGGAGCCGGCAATACAGCCGGCTCCATTGAAAGCAATGGGCTGCCGGCGATCGCGGGATGAATTGTCGGGAAGGGCTTAAAAATATAAGCCCTTCCCTGCAATTCATCCAGAAATGTGTAAAAATAAAAAAAAAATATATACTCACCTGGTCCCGGCAGACGGTGAGTGAGTGCTGCCTCTGATTGGCTCAGGGTTAGCTCTCAGCTGAATGACAGCTGAGAGCTGCCCCTGATTGGCCCTGCGCTGAGCAAATCAGAGGCAGCACTCACCTATTCCTGAATTCATGAATGGGTGTGAGTGAGAGCTGCCTCTGATTGGTCAGGCTGTGACCAATCGGAGGCAGCTCATTCAGCAGGCGGGGATTTTAAATCCCCGGCTGCCGAATACTACTCACAGCTGTTCAGAGCAGTTCAGGAGGACTGCCGCCGGCCGCGCTGAACTCCGTCTGCCGGGACCAGGTGAGTATATATATATTTTTATTTGTACACATTTCTGGATGAATTGCAGGGAAGGGCTTATACATTTAAGCCCTTCCCGACAATTCATCCCGCGATCGCCGGCAGCCCATTGCTTTCAATGGAGCCGGCTGTATTGCCGTCTCCATTGAATTCAATGGGCTAACGTCGTTCTTCTCTGCCACAGCTGTTACAGCTGTGGCAGAGGAGAACGATCTTTATGCCGACAGTGCGGGGGGGCTCACTCCCGCGCTCGCCGGCAGCCCATTGCTTTCAATGGAGCCGGCTGTGTTGCCTGCTCCATTGAATTCAATGGGCTAACATCGTTCTTCTCTGCCACAGCTGATACAGCTATGGCTGAGGAGAACGATCTTTATGCTGACAATTTTTTTTTTTTTACACATTTTAGGATGATTTTCAGGTAAGGGCTTATATTTTTAAGCCCTTCCCAAAAATTCATCCTGCGCTCGCCGGTAGCCCATTGCTTTCAATGGAGCCAGCTGTATTGCCGGCTCCATTGAATTCAATGGGCTAACATCGTTCTTCTCTGCCACAGCTGTGCCAGAGGAGAACGATCTTTATGCCGACAGTGCGGGGGGGCTCACTCCCGCGCTCGCCTGCAGCCTATTGCTTTCAATGGAGCCGGCTGTGTGGCCGGCTCCATTGAATTCAATGGGCTAACATCGTTCTTCTCTGCCACAGCTGTTACAGCTGTGGCAGAGGAGAACGATCTTTATGCTGACAGTGCAATGGATGGTGCTGTAAGTTACTATAAAACCAATAGATGGCGCTGTAGTTTACTAGAAAGTGAAAAAAATGGCGCTGTTAGTTACTATAAAAACTAATAGATGACACTGTAGTTTACTACAACACCAATAGATTACAATGTAGAATATTATAAAGCAAATAGATGGCATTGTAACTTACTATAAAACCAAGAGATCGCGCTGTAGGTTACTATAAAACCAATAGATGGCGCTATAATTTACTATAAAACCAAGAGATCGCGCTGTAGGTTACTATAAAACCAATAGATGGCGCTGTAGGTTACTATAAAACCAATAGATGGCGCTATAATTTACTATAAAACCAAGAGATCGCGCTGTAGGTTACTATAAAACCAATAGATGGCGCTGTAGGTTACTATAAAACCAATAGATGGCGCTATAATTTACTATAAAACCAAGAGATCGCGCTGTAGGTTACTATAAAACCAATAGATGGCGCTGTAGGTTACTATAAAACCAATAGATGGCGCTATAATTTACTATAAAACCAAGAGATCGCGTTGTAGGTTACTATAAAACCAATAGATGGCGCTGTAGGTTACTATAAAACCAATAGATGGCGCTGTAGGTTACTATAAAACCAATCGGCGCTGTAGGTTAATATAAAATCAATAGATGATGTTATAGGTTATTAAAAAAAAAATAGATCTTGCTGTAGGTTACTATAAAACCCTAGTCACAGAAGAACCCTAAAGTAACTAAATACTGTGCTAAGGAAGAGCACACGTGTCTTGCCTGTTTGTGTACGTCTTGTCTTCACTTATTGTGGATTTTTCTAAGCCCAACGTTTTTAACGTATATCAATAAAGATTATTTTAGGGTTCTTCTGTGACTAGGGCTTTATAAAGTAGTTCCCTTTGCCGCTGTGATTTTTTTAGGTTCCTATAAAACCAATAGATGGCGCCGTAGGCTGCTATAAAACCAATAGATGGCGCTGTAGGTCACTATAAAACCAATAGATGGTGCTGTAGGTAACTAGTAAACTAATAGATGGTGCTGTAGGTTACTAGAAAACCAATAGATGGCGCTGTAGGTTACTAGAAAACCAATAGATGGCGCTGTAGGTTACTAGAAAACCAATGGATGGCGCTGTAGGTTACTATAAAACCAATAGATGGCGCTGTACGTTATTATAAAACCAATAGATGGCGCTGTAGGGTACTATAAAACCAATAGATGGTGCTGTAGGCTGCTATAAAAACCAAGGGATGGCGCTGTAGGTTAATATAAAACCAACAGATGGTGCTGAAGGTTATTATAAAACCAACAGATGGTGCTGAAGGTTATTAAAAAACCAATAGATGGCGCTGAAGGTTACTATAAAACCAATAAATGGTGCTGTAGGTTACTATAAAACCAATAGATGGCGCTGTAGGCTGCTATAAAACCAATAGATGGCACTGTAGGTTACTATAAAACCAATAGATGGCGCTGTAGCTTACTATAAAACCAATAGATGGCGCTGTACGTTACTATAAACCCAATAGATGGCGCTGTAGGTTACTATAAAACCAATAGATGGCGCTGTAGGTTACTATGAAACCAATAGATGGCGCTGTAGCTTACTATAAAACCAATAGATGGCGCTGTAGCTTACTATAAAACCAATAGATGGCGCTGTAGGTTACTATAAAACCAATAGATGGCGCTGTAGGTTACTATAAAACCAATAGATGGCGCCGTACATTACTATAAAACCAATAGATGGCGCTGTAGCTTACTATAAAACAATTATATGAAGCTGTAGGATAAAATATATGGCACTATAGTTTACTGGAAAGCCAATAGTTGACACTGGAGGTAATATAAAACCAATAGATGGCGCTGTAGGTTACTATAAAACTAATACATGGCACTATAGGTTACTATAAACCCAATAGATGGCGCTGTAGGTAATATAAAACCAATCTATCGTGCTGTAGGTAACCATAAGACCAGTAGATGGTGCTGTAGGTAATATAAAACCAATTGATTGTGCTGTAGGTTACTATAAAACCAATGGATGGCGCTGTAGGTTACTATAAAACCAATAGATGGCGCTGTAGGTGACTATAAAACCAATAGATGGCGCCGTAGGTTACTAGGTATTCACTGTGTATATTCCCTAAAATATAACTTTTATTAGACAATGTTTAAAAACTAGAGATGAGCGAGCACCAAAATGCTCGGGTGCTCGTTACTCGAGTCGAACTTTCAGTGATGCTCGAGAGTTTGTTTCGAGTAACGAACCCCATTGAAGTCAATGGGCGACCCGAGCATTTTTGTATATCGCCGATGCTCGCTAAGGTTTTTATTTGTGAAAATCTGGAAAACCAAAGAAAGTGATGGAAACAACACAGAAACGGATAGGGCAGGCGAGGGGCAACATGCTGGGCTGCATCTCAAGTTCCCAGGTCCCACTATTAAGCCACAATAGCGGCAAGAGTGCCCCCCCCCCCCCTAACAATTTTTACTTCGGACAAACCCTCATCAGCAAGGCATACCTTAGCTAAGCACCACACGACCTCCAACCAAGCAGAAGCACTGCCTGCGGGACACACCGCTTACTCTTCTCCTGGGTTACATGCTGCCCAACCCCCCCCCCCCCCCGCACAACCCAGCGTCCACAGCGCACACCAAAGCGTCCCTGCACAGCCTTCAGCTGCCCTCATAGCCACACCACCCTCATGTCTATTTATAAGTGCGTCTGCCATGAGGAGGAATTGGAGGCACACACTGCAGAGGGTTGGCACGGCCAGGCAGCGACCCTCTTTACAAGGGGCGGGGCGATAGCCCACAATTCTGTACAGAAGCAATGAGAAATCCAATCCTGTGCCACCTCCGTCAGGAGCTGCACACGTGGGCATAGCAGTGGGGATTCCATGTGCCACACAGTATTCATTCTGTCTAGGTGTCGCATAGCTCAATCCACACTGCAAGGGGAAAGCCGTCAGCGCTCTGCCCTCTACCCAAGTCAGTCGATGTCTTTGTGCCAGACAGGTCAAACACCGCGATGGGAACTAAGTTTGCACCAACAGCTTGGGTGGGTCCTAGGAAACCCAAGACATGAATAATAAATCAGAGCGGCCAAACATGGCAGACTTGCACCGCACCGACGACATAGGCCTCGGCCAACAGCTTCAGCAATCCTAGGCAGGAAGCGGACTTTCACTGCACCCAGGACATAGGCCTCTGCACAAACCCTCAGCAATCGCGGGCCTACAGCAGACTCCAATGCTAGCGTAGCTGTGCACGTCTCATTAGCGCTGTATTGCTCCTGTAGTTTGTCCCAATGCAGTGCCCTGGATAGTAGAGCTAACGTCAGATTAAATACAGGTGGGCTTCGGCCCACACTGCATGCCCCAGTCAGACTGGGTTTTTTTTATAAATAGTCACAGGCAGGTACAACTCCGCAGTGAGAATTCCGTGTGCACCTACAGCATGGATGGCTCCCTGGAACCCACCGGCGGTACATAAATACATCCCATTGCAGTGCCCTGGACAGCTGAGCTAACGTCAGGTAAAATACAGGTGGGCTTCGGCCCACACTGCATGCCCCAGTCAGACTGTTTTTTTTATAAAAAGACACAGGCCGGTACAACTCCCCTATGTGAATTCCGTGTGCACCAGCAGCATGGGTGGTTCCCTGGAACCCACCGACGGAGCATAAATTAATCCCATTGCAGTGCCTCCCTTAAAGCTGAGGTAACGTGAGAAGAAATGCAGGTTGGCTTCGGCCCACACTGCATGCTCCAGTCAGTATGTGTAATTTACATTGTCACAGGTCGGTACAACTCCCCTATGTGAATTCCGTGTGCACCCACAGCATGGGTGGGTCCCAGGAAGCCACCGGCGGTACATAAAAATATCCGATTGCAGTGCCGCCCTTAAAGCTGAGGTAACGCAAGAAGAAATGCAGGTTGGCTTCGGCCCACACTGCATGCTAAAGTCAGTATGTGTAATTTACATTGTCACAGGTACGTAGAACTCCGCTATGGGAAGTCTGTGTGCACCCACAGTATGGATGGCTCCCTGGAACCCACCAACGGGGTGGGTTGAGTGAGTGACAGCATATTAGCCTGCCATGGACAAGTTTGTCCTCCACAGCATTGTCTGGCTGCCGGCATATTTGGTGGTTGTGCCTGTCCTAATGCGATTCTGCCGATGGCGATTGTGCCTGCCCTGTGGCGATACTGCCTATGGCGACCGTGTCCGCTTTGAAGAGTAAGGGGTATTGGATTTTTGGCTTTTTCTGTGAATTATTCATAACATTGCAGTGCCCTGAATAGCTAAGGTAACGTGAGATAAAATGCAGGTAGGCTTCGGCCCGCACTGCATGCCCTAGTCAGTCTGGGTAATTTTTTGGGGGGCCATGTACGTTGAACACCACGATGGGAACACTTAGTGCACCCATAGTATGCACAGACCCCTGTAATACTCCTGAAGCAAAGGTATAAGCTGACCCCACTAACAGTTATGTTGCAGAAGTCAAGGGAGACTGTAACACTTCGGTAGTAATAGTATAGACAGACCCCAGTAACATTTCAGTAGCTGCAGTATAGGCAGAGCCCAGTATCAGTTACATTTCAGTAGTAGCAGTATCGACAGACCCCTGTAACATTTCCGTAACAGCAGGATAGGCATAGCCCAGTATTAGTGGGATTTCAGTAGTAACAGTATAGACAGATAGACAACACCTATGTGGAAAAGCTAGTATTTTCTGAGACAAGAGAGGGGCATTTGATTGCAATGACAATGATACTCAAGGTACTGAAAGTCTGCACTCCTTCTCATCTCAAGCTGAAATATGGAAAGGCTTCATTCATATGTTTTCTGTTGTCCATTTCAAAGTGTTAGCAAATAGCAATCCAAGTTTCCGGCTACTACCACGGATCTTTCTTAGGAAATACCAAAGATGATCACAGGTAAAGGCCTCATCATCGGTCAGTCCAAAATCATTCAGGGAGTATGTGGTTCTCAGCTGGCCTGCTTCCATTTAGGGTCGGTACCTGCTGCTACTCTGTCCCTTGCCCTGCAGGGATGCTGTGTTCTATAGTCACCTATATTCCGATCTCAGCTGTACGCTTATCTTTGGACTTAGCAGTGCCAACAAGTTGGAAGCCACCATTGCTCTACCAGTCGGCTGAAAGCTTCAGCTAGGGATAACAGACTAGAACCACAGTTTTATTTAGTTGGTTTTCGGAATGTAGCCAGGATTAAATGGGCCGTGGCGGGGGGCTTTCTTATTGTGTCATTTAAGGTGAAATTCTTGGACTGCCGCCAGACGGACCACTGCGAAAGCATTTGCCAAGAATGTTTTCATTGTTGGAGAAGGAGGAGGGGGATGTTTTGGTGGCAGTACGTGTCCTGTGCACATGTCCGTGGTTATATGCACCTTCCCAGTAACCGCATAGCTGAAAACATGTCTCGCCTGGGGACCTAGTAGGGGGCCTCGCCGCCATCATGTCTTTGGGAAGCCTCCGTTTCCACAACCCTGTAACATAGCAGTAGCAGCAGTATAGGCAGAGCCCAGAATTAGTAACATTTCAGTGGTAAGAGTATGGACAGACCCCAGTAACATTTCCGTAGCAGCAGTATAGGGAGAGCCCAGTATTAGGAGAGCCCAGTATTAGTAAAGTTTCAGTTGTAGCAGTATAGACAGGCCCCAGTAACATTTCCGTAGCAGCAGTATAAGGAGAGCGCAGTATTAGTAACATTTCAGTCGTAGCAGTATAGACAGGCCCCAGTAACATTTCAGTAGCATCAGTAGGGACAGACCCCAGTATCATTTCAGTAGCAACAGTAGGGAGAGACCCCATTAACATTTCATTGGCAGCAGTAGAGACAGACCCCAGTTATGTAGAACCAGTATAGGGAGAGCACAGTATTTTTAACATTTCAGTAGTAGCAGTATAGACAGACCCTAGTAACATTTCAGTAATGTAAGTTTAGACTGACCCCAGTAACAGTTCAGTAGTAACAGGAGGGAGAGACCCCAGTAACATTTCATTGGCAGCAGTATAGACAGACCCCAGTAACATTTCATTTGCAGCTATATAGACAGACCCCTGTAACATTTCAGTAGTATAAGTATAGTCAGACCCCCGTAACAGTTCAGTAGTAACAGTGGGGAGAAACCCCAGTAACATTTCGTTGGCAGCAGTAGGGACACACACCAGTAACATTTCAGTAGCAACAGTATAGACAGACCCCTGTAACAGTTACGTAGAAGCAGTATAGGGAGAGCCCAGTATTAGTAACATTTCAGTAGTAGCAGTATAGACAGGCCCCAGTAACTTTTCCGTAGCAGCAGTATAGGGAGAGTGCAGTATTAGTAACATTTCAGTCGTAGCAGTATAGACAGGCCCCAGTAACATTTCAGTAGCATCAGTAGGGACAGACCCCAGTAGCTTTTCAGTAGCAACAGTAGGGAGATACCCCATTAACATTTCATTGGCAGCAGTAGAGACAGACCCCAGTTATGTAGAACCAGTATAGGGAGAGCACAGTATTTTTAACATTTCATTAGTAGCAGTATAGACAGACACTAGTAACATTTCAGTAATGTAAGTTTAGACTGACCTCAGTAACAGTTCAGTAGTAACAGGAGGGAGAGACCCCAGTAACATTTCATTGGCAGCAGTATAGACAGACCCCAGTAACATTTCATTTGCAGCTGTATAGACAGACCCCTGTAACATTTCAGTAGTATAAGTATAGTCAGACCCCCGTAACAGTTCAGTAGTAACAGTGGGGAGAAACCCCAGTAACATTTCATTGGTGGCAGTAGGGACACACACCAGTAACATTTCAGTAGCAACAGTATAGACAGACCCCTGTAACAGTTAGGTAGAAGCAGTATAGGGAGAGCCCAGTATTTGTAACATTTCAGTAGTAGCAGTATAGACAGGCCCCAGTAACATTTACGTAGAAGCAGTATGGGCAAAGCAGCAGATAAACATTTCTGTTGCAGCAGTATAGGGAGAGCACAGTATTTTTAACATTTCAGTAGTAGCAGTACAGACAGGCCTCAGTAGCATTTACGTAGAAGCAGTATAGGCAATGCAGCAGATTAACATTTACGTTGCAGCAGTATAGGGAGAGCACAGCATTTTTAACATTTCAGCAGTAGCAGTATAGACAGGCCCCAGTAACATTTCCGTAGAAGCAGTATGGGCAGAGGCCAGTATTAGTTACATTTCAGTAGTAGCAGTATAGACAGGCCCCAGTAACATTTACGTAGAAGCAGTATAGGCAAAGCAGCAGATTAATATTTCCATGGCAGCAGTATAGGGAGAGCACAGTATTTTTAACATTTCAGTAGTAGCAGTTTAGACAGACCCCAATAACAGTTCAGTGGTAACAGTAGGGAGAGACCCCAGTATCATTTCATTTGCAGCTGCATAGACAGACCCCTGTAACATTTCAGTAGTATAAGTATAGACAGGCCCCCGTAACAGTTCAGTACTAACAGTAGGGAGAGACCCCAGTAACATTTCATTGGCAGCAGTAGGGACACACCCCAGTAACATTTCAGTAGCAACAGTATAGACAGACCCCTGTAACAGTTAGGTAGAAGCAGTATAGGGAGAGCCCAGTATTTGTAACATTTTAGTAGTAGCAGTATAGACAGGCCCGAGTAACATTTACGTAGAAGCAGTATAGGCAAAGCAGCATATTAACATTTCCATAGCAGCAGTATAGGGAGAGCACAGTATTTTTTAACATTTCAGTTGTAGCAGTACGACAGGCCCCAGTAACATTCATATAGAAGCAGTATAGGCAAAGCAGCAGATTAACATTTCCATTGCAGCAGTATAGGGAGAGCACAGTATTTTTAACATTTCAGTAGTAGCAGTATAGACAGACCCCAGTAACATTTCAGTAATGTAAGTTTAGACAGACCCCAGTAACAGTTCAGTAGGAACAGTAGGGAGATACCCCAGTAACATTTCATTTGCAGCAGTATAGACAGACCCCTGTAACATTTCTGTAGTATAAGTATAGACAGACCCCAGTAACAGATCAGTAGGAACAGTAGGGAGAGACCCCAGTAACATTTCATTGGCAGCAGTAGGGACACACCCCAGTAACATTTCAGTAGCAACAGTATAGACAGACCCCTGTAACAGTTACGTAGAAGCAGTATAGGGAGAGCGCAGTATTTGGAACATTTCAGTAGTAGCAGTATAGACAGGCCCCAGTAACATTTACATAGAAGCAGTATAGGCAAAGCAGCAGATAAATATTTCCATTGCAGCAGTATAGGGAGAGCACAGTATTTTTAACATTTCAGTAGTAGCAGTATAGACAGACCCCAGTAACATTTCAGTAGTGTAAGTATAGACAGACCCCAGTAAAAGTTCAGTAGTAACAGTAGGGACAGACCCCCAGTAACATTTCATTTGCAGCTGTATAAACAGACCCCAGTAACATTTCAATTGCAGCTGTATAGACAGTACACTGTAACATTTCAGTAGTATAAGTATAGACAGACCCCAGTAACATTTCAGTGGCAGCAGTAGGGACAGGCCCCAGTAACATTTCATTTGGCAGCAGTAGGGACAGACCCCAGTAACATTTCAGTAGCAACAGTATAGACAGACCCCAGTAACATTTACGTAGAAGCTGTATAGGGAGAGCCCAGTGTTAGTAACATTTCAGTAGTAGCAGTATAGACAGACCACAGCAACATTTCAGGAGCAGAAGTATCGTCAGACCGAAGTTACATTTCTGTTGCTAAAGTATAGTCAGACCCCTGTAGCATTACTGTGGCAGAAGCATAGGTAGGCAGAACAGAGTTACATTTCTGTAGCAAAAGTGTAGGCCAACCCCAGACACATTGGTGTACCATGAGTGCAGGTGAAGCCCATAAAAATTACTTGGATTACATTGTAGGCAAGGGCCCGAAAAATTGGTGTACCGACAGTACAAATGTACCCCAGAAAAATTGCCCATACCCAACCCAGAGGGCAGGTGAAACCCATTAATCGCTTAGCTTACTGTGGCTTAATTTGTAACTAGGCCTGGAGGCAGCCCATTTAAAATAAAAATTGGTTCAGGTGCAAGTTTCAACGCTTTAATGAGAATTGAAACGTATAAACATTGTTTACAAAAGTTATATGAGCCTTTTGGGCCACAGAATAATTACTCGTTCGGGGTGATTACGTGATGTTTCAGGAGGAGCAGGAGGAGGAGGATGAATATCATACACAGATTGACAAAGGTAAAGGTCCCCATTTTTTTAGGTGATAGAGAACAATGCTTGCATCCGCGGTTGCAGCGAACATAAGCTTTAGGTACCACTGCTGTCTGCTGGTGGAGAAGAGAAGTCTGGGGAAATCCAGGCTTTGTTCATCTTGATGAGTGTAAGCCTGTCGGCACTGTCAGTTGACAGGCGGGTACACTTATCCGTGATGATTCCCCCAGCTGCACTAAACACCCTCTCTGACAAGACGCTAGCCACAGGGCAAGCAAGCACCTCCAGGGCATACAGCGCGAGTTCGTGCCACGTGTCCAGCTTTGACACCCAGTAGTTGTACGGAGCAGAGGCGTCACGGAGGACGGTTGTAGGATCGGCTACATACTCCCTCACCATCCTTTTACAGTGCTCCCGCCAACTCAGCCTTGACTGGGGACCGGTGACACAGTCTTGCTGGGGAGCCATAAAGCTGGCAAAGGCCTTGGAGAGTGTTCCCCCTGCCTGCGCTGAACATGCTGCCTGATCTTCACGCCTCCCCTGCTACTTGGCCCTCGGAACTGCGCCTTCTGGCACTAGCGCTGTCGGATGGGAATTTTACCATCAGTTTGTCCACCAGGGCCCTGTGGTATAGCATCACTCTCGAACCCCTTTCCCCTTCGGGTATGAGAGAGGAAAGGTTCTCCTTATACCGTGGGTCGAGCAGTGTGTACACCCAGTAATCCGTAGTGGCCAGAATGCGTCTAACGCAAGGGTCACGAGAAAGGCATCCTAACATGAAGTCAGCCATGTGTGCCAGAGTACCCGTATGCAACACATGGCTGTCCTCAACGCGCTGAGATATAGACATGAGGGTGCTCTGACTATCCAGCAACATACTGTCTTCCCCCGCCTCCGTTTCCGAACGCAAAGCGTCAGCCTTAGTGCTTTGCAGGGAACTTCTCAAGAGGCATAGCAGAGGAATGGTGACGCTAATGATTGCAGCATCGCCGCTCACCATCTGGGTAGACTCCTCAAAGTTTCCAAGGACCTGGCAGATATCTGCCATCCAGGCCCACTCCACTGTAAAGAATTGAGGAGGCTGACTCCCACTACGCCGCCCCATGTTGGAGTTGGTATTCCACTATAGCTCTACGCTGCTCATACAGCCTGGCCAACATGTGGAGCGTAGAGTTCCACCATGTGGGCACGTCGCAAAGCAGTCGGTGCACTGGCAGATTAAACCAATGTTGCAGGGTCTGCAGGGTGGCAGCGTCCATGTTGGAGTTGTGGAAATGTGCGCTGACCCGGCGCACCTTGCCGAGGAGGTCTGACAAGTGTGGGTAGCCTTTCAGAAACCGCTGAACCACCAAATTAAAGACGTGGGCCAGGCATGGCACGTGCATGAGGCTGCCAAGCTGCAGAGCCGCCACCAGGTTACGGCCATTGTCTCACACGACCATGCCCGGTTGGAGGTTCAGAGGCAAAAGCCAGCGGTCAGTCTGCTCTGTCAGACCCTGCAGCAGTTCGTGGGCCGTGTGCCTCTTCTCTCCTAAGCTGAGTAGTTTCAGCATGGCCTGCTGACGCTTGCCCACCGCTGTGCTGCCGCGCTGCGCGACATCGACTGCTGGCGACGTGCTGCTGCTGACATGTCTTGATTGCGAGGTAGAGGTTGCGTTAGAGAAGAAGGAGGAGGAAGGATTAGTGGAGGTGGCATACACCGCCGCAGATACCAGCACCGAGCTGGGGCCTGCAATTCTGGGGGTGGGTAGGACGTGAGCGGTCCCATGCTCTGACTCGGTCCCAGCCTCCACTAAATTCACCCAATGTGTCGTCAGGGAGATATAGTGGCCCTGCCCCCCTGTGCTTGTCCACGTGTCCGTTGTTAAGTGGACCTTGCCAGTAACCGCGTTGGTGAGGGCGCGTACAATGTTTCGGGGCCGTGCTGGGCTGAGACAGCACACCGTGAAAAATAGTGGCGACTGGGGACAGAGTAGCGCGGGGCCGCCGCCGCCATCATGTTTTGGAAGGCCTCAGTTTCCACAAGCCTGTATGGGAGCATCTCCAGACTGAGATACTTGTGGGGTGCTTGGCCATCATATGCCTGTGCATGCTGGTGGTGGTGGGGCTGGTAGTGGTGGCTCCCCGACTGATCTTGGCGTGACAAAGGTTGCACACCACTGTTCATCGGTCGTCCGCGCTCTCAGTAAAAAACTACCACATCTTTGAGCACCTCGGCCTCTGCACGGTGGCTTGGCGCGAGGGCGTGCTTTGGGAAACAGCTGGTGGATTATTCGCTCTGGCCCTGCCTCTACCCCTGGCCACCCCACTGCCTCTTCCAACATGTCATGCGGCTGCACTTGCCTCCCCCTCTGAAGACCTGTCCTTAGTTGGCTTATCAAACCAGGTGGGGTCCGTCACCTCATCGTCCAACGGCTCTTCCTCCAAATCCTCTGTGCGCTCCTCCCACGGACTTACTGCCCTTACTACTGCCTCACTGATAGACAACTGTGTCTCATCATAATCATCGACCTCCTCACCCACCGAAGGCCCGTTGAGACAGTTGCCGGAAGTCCCCAGCCTCATCACCTGGACCCCGGGAACTTTCCAAAGGTTGGGCATCGGTCACGACAAACTCCTCAGGTGGGAGAGGAACCATTTTTTTTCCAATCAGCGCTGGGGCCCGAAAACAGTTCCTGGGAGTTTGCCTGCTCAGAGTGTGTTATTTTCATAGAGTGAGGAGGCTGGGAGGAAGGAGGAAGAACAGCAAGAGGATTTAGAGTTGCAGCAGTGGACGGCGTAGAAGACAGGTTGCTGGAGATATTGCTGGATGCACTTTCTGCCATCCACGACAGGACCTGCTCACACTGCTCATTTTGTAATAAAGGTCTACGACGTTGACCCAAACATTGTGATATGAAGCTGGGGACCCCTGAAACTTTCCTCTCTCCTACTCCCGCAGCAGCCGGCTGTGATTCACCTGGACCAGGAACTCGGCCAATACCCACACCCTCACTTGGAAGTCCGCGTCCTCGCGCGCGTCCACGTCCTCTAGCCCTACCCCTCAGCATAGTGGATTACGAATAGAGCAGACACACAGCAGTGTAAAAAATGTTTAAATTCTTATTGGCGCGCAGTTGGAGTGAGACAGCGCTTATGTAGCGCAAACAGTTGCCAGGAAAAAAATTATTCAGAAGACTGCAAGCACGCCTAGCTGTGCAATATGCAATACTGATACTCCTGAGCTCACACCAGCCATGCAGTGAAATGCAGAGTCACAGCTAGCCGTAAGGATTTTCCTTTTTTTTTTTGGTAATTTTAATGCAATGCAGGCTAGATTGCGCCAATGTGAGTTTCGCTGTATGGGGGTCTGTCACCGTGCGTGCAGTTTACAGCAGACACACAGCGGTGTAAAAAATTTTTGAATTCTTATTGGCCTGCAGTTGGAATGAGACAGCGCAAACTGCAGCCAGGAAAAAAATTATTTGGAAGACTGCAAGCACGCCTAGCTGTGCAATAATGAGGTACTACAACTACCAGCAGCCACAGAGTTAAATGCAGACGGTCACAGATAGCCCTAAACAGGTGCTTTTTGGGGGTACTTGTTGACAGGAATCTACAGTAGCACTGTCCCTGCATCACCAATACTGCCCCTATACTCTGTAGAATTGGCTGCAGACTGAGAACGCAATAGTCTGTAGGATAAATACCTGTATCATTCCTCCTAGCCACATTTATAATAAGTGAAATTTTTCATCTATTACATTGTCATCGATATTCTCGGTGGCTACGAGTATACCATGTGTTGGTACCCCTACTTGGTGTAATTGGTCTAAGGGCTGGACTTACACAACTCCAACTTCCGGCTAAGTGTTGAGTCTTTGTCTAGTCGTTTGTCTTTTTGTGTTTTGTTGTGCGGCGAGGCACCAAACGTTTTTAAACATTGTCTAATAAAAATTATATTTTAGGGGATATACACAGTGAATATTTGCAAAAAAATTCCTTTCTTTTATATCCCCCTGCCTCTGTGATTTATGTAAGTTACTAGGAAACCAATAGATGGCGTAATCGGTTCCTTTAAAACCAATAGATGGCGCTGTCGGTTACAAGAAAACATAAAGACGGCGCTGTAGGTTCCTATAAAAACAATAGATGGCGCTGTAGGTTACTAGAAAATCAATAGATTACAATGTAGAATACTATAAAGCAAAAAGATGGCATTGTAATTTACTATAAAACCAAGAGATCGCGCTGTAGGTCACTATAAAACCAATAGATGGCGCTGTAGGTTACTATAAAACCAATAGATGGCGCTGTAGGTTACTATAAAAAGTAATAGATGGTGCAGTAGGTTATTAAAAAAAAACAACAGATCGTGCTATAGGTTACAATAAAATCAATAGATGGCCCTGTAAGCTCCTAAAAAACCAATAGATGGCACTGTAGGTTGCTATAAAACCAATAGATGGCGCTGTATGTAATATAAAACCAAGAGATGGCGCTGTATGTTACTATAAAACCAATAGATGGCGCTGTACATTACTATAAAACCAATAGATGGCGCTGTACATTACTATAAAACAAATAGATGGCGCTGTACGATGCTATAAAACCTATACATGGCGCTGTACGTTACTATAAAACCAATAGATGGCGCTGTGCATTACTATAAAACCAATAGATGGCGCTGTACATTACTATAAAACCAATAGATGGCGCTGTACGTTACTATAAAACCAATAGATAATGCGGTAGGTTCCTATTAAACCAATAGATGGCACTGTACGTTACTATAAAACCAATAGATGGCGCTGTACGTTACTATAAAACCAATAGATGGTGCTGTACATTACTATAAAACCAATAGATGGCGCTGTACATTACTGTAAAACCAATAGATGGCGCTGTACGTTACTATAAAACCAATAGATGGCACTGTAGGTTGCTATAAAACCAATAGATGGCGCTGTATGTAATATAAAACCAAGAGATGGCGCTGTAGGCTACTAGAAAACCAATAGATGGCGCTGTAGGTAACTATAAAACCAATACATGGCTCTATAGGTGAAACCAATAGATAATGCGGTAGGTTCCTATTAAACCAATGAATGGCGCTGTACGTTAATATAAAACCAATAGATGGCGCTGTACGTTAATATAAAACCAATAGATGACGCTGTAGGTTACTATAAACCAATACAGGGTGATGTAGGTTTCAAGAAAACCAATAGCTGGCGCTATAGGTTCCTATAAAACAAATAGATGATGCTGTAGTTTCCTATACAACCAATAGATGGCGCTGTAGTTTACTAGAAAATCAATAGATTACAATGTAGAATACTATAAAGAAAAAAGATCGCGCTGTATGTTCCTATAAAACTAATAGATAATGCTGTATGTTCCTATAAAACCAATAGATGGCGCTGTAGCCTGCTATAAAACCAATAGATAGCCCTGTAGTTTACTAGAAAACCAATAGATGATGCTGTAGGTTACTAGAAAACCAATAGATGGCGGTGTAGGTTATTATAAAACCAGTAAATGGCGGTGTAGGTTATTATAAAACCAATAGATGGGGCTGTAGGTTACTATAAAACCAATAGATGGCGCTGTGGGTTACCATAAAACCAATAGATGGGGCTGTAGGTTACTATAAAACCAATACATGGCGCTGTGGGTTACCATAAAACTAATAGATGGCGCTGTAGGTAATATAAAACCAATAGATGGCACTGTAGCTTACTATAAAACAATTATATGAAGCTGTAGGATAAAATATATGGCACTATAGCTTACTGGAAAGCCAATAGTTGACACTGGAGGTAGTATAAAACCAATAGATGGCGCTGTAGGTTACTATAAACCCAATAGATGGCGCTGTACGTTACTATAAACCCAATAGATGGTGCTGTAGGTAATATAAAACCAATAGATGGCGCTGTAGGTAATATAAAACCAATAGATGGCGCTATAGGCTATTAGAAAACCAACAGATGGCGCTGTAGGCTGCTATAAAACCAATAGATAGCGCTGTTGCTTACTATAAAAACAATTATATGAATCTGTAGGTTTATATTTATGGCACTTTAGTTTACTAGAAAGACAATAGATAACACAGGAGGTTACTATAAAACTAATATATGGCGCTGTAGGTAACTATAAACCCAATAGATGGTGCTGTAGGTTACTAGAAGACCAACAGATGGCGCTCTAGGTAACTATAAAACCAATAGATGGCGCTGTAGGTCACTATAAAACCAATAGATGACACTGTGGGTTACAATAAAACCAATAGATGGCGCTAGAGGTTACTATAAAACTAATAGATGGCGTGTCGTGGATTTCCTTTTGTGGAACCACGGCTTACTCAGTTTGGAATGTTTACACCCTTCCAGATTAATTCTGAATTGATAATGCGCATAAGACGTTTTCACACTGACACAGGTTCAGCATGTATAGCTTCCTCAATTCTCCTTTATTGTTGGGTGCGCAGCCTCTTTTAAAAGAGTATAACATATCTGCCCATCTGGACAGGTCAAAGATTACATAGATACAACGTATTGTTAAATTATTGGATAAGCATCTTGCAATTCTTCCATCCTCCGGTCATCTGTGATTGGCCATCAGGTGGTAGACGGGATGAGTGGGTTGTCTTGGACCCACGCGTGGTTCCTTCGATATGATTGGATGTTACATCATGAATTAGTAATTGCACAAACCTCCCATGTTATTTGCATAAGTTTCCAGTAAACTTGCTTGGGTAATTATTGCGGTATCTAAAAGCGGTACTTGTCTCAAGTGCGGTTATCTGTCTGATCCTACTTCTAAATTTATAAAACAGATGGAAAATGTAACGTGTTTACACTATATATTATCTTGTCAGCGTTTTGAGAACAGAAGTTTCATAAGAGGATGTATTGCATATTGCGTAAATGTAGGAACAGAAGGCAAACATGACATTTGGTTATACAGAATGTTAAATTCATAAATGTCCACTACCAAAGGCCCACAGTCCAAAATATAGAAGTATTGGGTTTCCACTACAGACCCCCCTTGAAACTATCTGTTTCACTAAACTCGCCCTGCTCCGTCCCACCCCCACCGCTGTCCCTAGACTCGCATTGTGTTGTACACTGGAGCTATTGCTGCCATGGGGGTATAGGATGGTTCGACATCATCGTATTCTGGATCCATGATGACGACGTTTGCGCTGACAGTGGGCTTTTTGTTGGACATCGTAGTGAGACAGGTGGACCAGGTAGTCATCAGGGTCGGAATACACTGTATGCAACAACAAACAGAAATTAGGATGACTATAAAGGTGACAAATATAATTAATAACTTCCTTATCAGAATAACCTCTTGTGTAGGATGTTCTGAAAACTCAGTAGAGTGGCGGTATTTCCCAACTGTCGCTTAGGCTGTAAATGCCTCTCCGACACCTAGGTGTGGGTTCATGGCAATCGGGTCTTTGGTACATGTGGAGGTCTAGGCTACCACCTGGGATCTCGAGGCATTAGGTTAGGAGAGGTGCGGCTTTTACTATTTCAGGTAAACACTGCATAACTTGTATAGAACCCCGCCTTCTTGACGTTACCTCGATTCATCAACAAGAGTGCAGAATCAGGACTATCTAATAACTGATCAACATGACTGAACCCCTGTCTTATTAGTAAGTGCATTACCATATATATTAGTCTGGAAGGAAAGAGCTACAAGCTGATTATTCCCACTTCCCTTTTCCAGAGGCGGCAAGGTAACAGGACCAGGGGCGTTGTAACACCGGCATGTTGCGTGGCATGAGCAGAGTGCACTGCAGATAAAATAAAGCAAAATCTTAGCGAAAACCTATCACAGTGTTCTAAATACACAATGTTTTTAAAACT
Organism: Eleutherodactylus coqui; assembly: GCF_035609145.1. Classification (NCBI taxonomy): domain Eukaryota; kingdom Metazoa; phylum Chordata; class Amphibia; order Anura; family Eleutherodactylidae; genus Eleutherodactylus; species Eleutherodactylus coqui. Next base: position 206,912,299 of record NC_089844.1, read on the forward strand.
TATTTTTTCTATTCTGCTGTTAGGTATGTACCTAACTGAGGAAACAGACTAAGGTTAGCTCTTTTCAGTTAGTGCGGTCGGCTTCTTAATGGCAACTGCGTCTTTACCTGTGAGTCACGTGTCGTCTTGGATGTAGGTACAAGTCTCCCCTATCATCTTACAGACACTCCCTTTTTGGCTAAAATCGTACCTAGTGCCATTGTATTTTGAAAAGTCGTAGTCGAGGTAGGTCCTATTGGTCGACTAGTCCCTATAAGGCATCTCTAGTATAATTTATAAACCGCTGTTAATTATAATAAACATAATTAATCCAGTCAACATTTATTTACCCTAATGATCGGGAAAATGGACTCGAATCTAGTTTTAACTTGGTCTCTAATTTTTAAAACTTGTCAGCTACCCCCCTTGGCTATCCTATGATGTCAATGTATACGTGTAGGTCAAAACTACCACCAGGGGTCTCTCTTCTCACTCTAATGTGCTGTACTGGAAGTACATACTAGTAGTGTGCACAGGTACGCACGGCGTGGGACTCCCTAATCTTCACCCACACCATTGTCCCTCCTGGAGATAGTCCGGATGGTGGACACGTCCAGGCCGCCTGCACTGACCCTACACTACCTAGTGACAGGACTGGAAGGAACCGCCATACCTATGCGGAAAACAAGGATAGACCAACATGACAGGATAACCACAAAACACAGACTGAGTTGGATCGAGATAAAGTAACTATTGGGGGTAACCTCATTATCCTCAATGCTGTCTGACAGGATGTGGAGGAGCATAAGGGCTTTACTAAGGCACACTCCCCTGTCCAATTACTTTCCAGACATGATGTTACATTATTTTACCTGTGAAGTGTGTACCTTCGTTTACCTCATTCACTTCCGGTACCCTGTATCTGCAGATTACCTCATTCATGAGCTTCTGTGTGGTTATCTGCTCATTTACCTTAGTATCAGGGTGGGCCTCCAACCTGAAAAAGACTCGAGCAACAACAAGCACATATTCATACTCCCCAACAGGTGTGAGCTGAATGTGGTCAAATTGGCAATCTCTGAAATGGGTAGTGGTCCAGGCAAGTGTTATATGGCCACCTTACTTCTGTCCGGACTCGCATATGGCAAAGATCATGTTAACTGGACAAATGATGCAGCAGCTACAGAGAACCTAGGTGTCGCCCATTCTTGTTCAGTGTCGACGTCATTGCTGCTTTTGATTCTGTGTACCAGTTGGGCCATCATGGAGGACAGGGACCTCTGTAGGCAAGTTCTGCTGATTGTTTGCCATACACCGTCCTGTTCTGTTGCTCCCGTCTTTAGCCCATTTTGCTTTCCTTCCTCGTTGGCTTGTAACTGTAAAGTCCTTGACATATCAATGTCCAAAGTTTTATCAATGTCCAAAGGTTTTATCAAAGTCCAAAGGTTTTATCAATGTTCAAAGGTTTTATCACTGACTCATGCTGTCAGTATCTTTTCTTCTTTCTTCCATGGCTTGAGGGCCGCTGCCTTTGCTGTGCTGTTGGCGAGGGTATCGTCTCTCGCTTCTCCATTGTAGAAATCGGTGTTAGCTCTCCATTGCCAGGTAGTAGTAGTAGGGTTTCCATGAGACTCTGCACCGCTGCACCATTCTTAATTGGCTGTCCTACTGAGATAACAAGCTGTCTGGCCTTCCATATTGGGCCATAATCATGAGCTATGCCAAATGCATTCCAGGAGTCAGTGTAAAGAGTTGCCGTCTTACCTTCTACCACTCCACACGCCTCAGTGAGGGTCTTCGGTTCCGCTTCTTGCACTGAGACATGCGGAGGCAGAGCTTCTGCGTTTAAGACATCTTGTTGTGTGACCTCTGCATATCTAGTTCGGAGTCATCAATCCTCACCCTGGTACCATCTACAAAAGAAAACTCCAAAATATGCATCGTTAACAGTGGATTCTAATAACAGTTTTTGTCAGAATCTTGTTGCAAAGAATTTTTAAAAATTTTAAAAAATAGCTGATCTGCCATACTCAGATCACCTATGCCTCCCCTCCCCCATTTGAACCGGAATACCTGATTAAAAGAAGAGTAGCCAGGTTCAAGGTAGTACAACATCGGAAAGAAATATTGGGGGAGGCATGGAAAGAGCACATTGTAGCCGGATCTAATAGGCCAGGGATAAGTGCTTGGGTTGCACTTGCATGAGTATGTTCTGGATGTCATTTGGGGTGTGGACCACTAGGGGGTAGTCCAATACCAACTTAGAAGATTTGCCAGCCATTGCCTGTACTGCTGCCACCGCACAAACACATGAGGGAGCTCCTCAAGTCACTGGATCTAACCTCATGGAGTAGTATCCCAGTGGCTGTGGTTGTCCTCCGTGCTTTTGTGTCAATACTGTCGTATGAGCGGCAGTATGAAACAAGGCCCAGAAAGGTGTGGAATTTGGCAACGGATGTAGGTACAGGTATGGCCTGGACAGGAGAACAACCTTTCTTGTAGAACTTGGTTAGTCTTGGAGGCCTCCAGGCCTTACAGCTTCTGCAAGGGAAATTAACAGTGAAATTGTGGCCGGTCGGTAGTTTTTCCAAAGCATCAGCACACAGCACCTAACATGCGTGGCTGACCCTTCACCCCCCCTCCTTTTTTTTTTTTAACCTAGGGGGATACTGTTTGACTCAGGGGTGTGTATCTGGGTCTCGTATATATTATCATGGTGGGTACATTCAATTTCCCTACGTCTGTCTTGTAGGTGGCCCATAATTTGTCAGGAACCGTGGAAAGCTGAGTTTGGGACAGGAGAAAAAAACAAAACTTTTTCTTCTGGCTATCTATGATTCTTACCCCCTCCTTGGATAAGAGACGTATGCATCATCCAGCTCCACCCCTCTGAGTGTGGCTGTACACCTACTTCCTCATTCTCTCATTCAACGTTGGCAGTCCTCGGACACACATCACAACCAAATAAAGTCTTATGCATCACACAATTTACATTTTACAAATTACGGGTCAATCTGCCCCGTCCCTCCTGTGGATACCAGGCCTTATCGTTTCCTGCTTGTTTCCCATTCTTCGGCTTCTCTGTAGCAACCTCAGTTTTTCTGCTTAACCTAGATCTACCTCTTACTCCCTGTAGTTTATTTATTTATTTATTTTATATTGTCTGCGTATGTACTTTACTGGTGCTGGGACTACAGGGCCAGTAACTTGCTCTTTTTAGAATCTCTCCCTCCCGTGACAGTCTCCTCTAACACAGAATGGAAGGGCACCGAGACAGGATTATAAGGTAGAATGTGGCTAATTTTACTTTTACAACAGTTTTGTCCCAGGTTGCTGAGTGACTGAGATATTATTCTATCTTCCTATTTACTGAACTGTTATATTGAACGCTGGTGTCTTTGGCATGTGTTGGTATCGACGCCATTCCAGCCCCAACATTGTTTGTGGTATTTGGGGACTTGGCAGACATAGATGTATTTTCTTGTGGGCATGGCGGGCTATGCAGTTTGTTACAGTTTGTATTCTTAAGAGCCCCCACAGGATATGAGTGGCATATAACTTTTTACATTTGCATGACGGACGTATAACAAAGATTAGATTACATAACAAGACATACGAACAGTAGTTATTTGTCATGGCACATGAATCTGTTTTCTCCTCTATCGATTGGGTCTAATCCACCTGCTCTAACAATTTAGTACATCACTGACCTCCATCTGTTTTTAAAGACAGTATAACTCATTATATTCCTTTATTTTATTAAACAACAAAGTTATTTCCTCCTGGAGAATGAGGAAGTAAGGGGGTCTGAAGGCTGCAGATTCGGTCAAGCAGCCTTCCTCCCTCTCACTAAAACTCAGTTAACTCTTTGTATACATTCACTTACGGGCACAAGCCTATACTTTCAATGTTTAACAATTCAAAAGCAACACAGTTTAGCAGTCAGCCTTACTAGAAGGGATCCAATAATGCAATCTAACCTATAAAGTCCAAACCCACAGTGCGCCACTGCGTACAGTGCATTAATCTTGGCTATAACCCAGCCAATGCGTTCTCACTGCCGACAATCCCTTCTTACAGTTGAGCAGGACTGATACTAATTCTATATGACAGACAAACTGACTATTTCTATATAAACAACTCAGCAAGATTAGCTTTACACAACAGACAAGCACACTAACTTTATATAAAGGACAGGTAGGACGTTTTGAGCACACAGAAAGATTGCTTGATTAATCAATGATAACTTGACTCTCCACCCCTTCCACACTTTTTTCTGGAGCGTGTAAGAATTGGCCTTGGTACAATATTTGTTGCCTTTCAATTTCAATCATGACAGCCAGATTCATGATTATAGAAGTCTCCTCAGACGCCGGACACAGTATGTCCCGCCCTAGAGTCTCTAGCATTTCTGTCGCTACACAGTTTATTAATCTACCCTCAGACAGAGGGATCTACTCATGAACGTTCAAACGATAAACTAATATTTGTGGACACACACAAATAGACAGAGTACCAGTACGGCTGGCTTAGTCTCACTGCCCCTCGGGATACGTGTCTGACAGCTCACTTCTCCCGGACCCTACAGGCAGGCCTAGCAGGAGCGGAAATCCCATATCAGACTTTTCTCTGGCAGTCTCTCCCTTTCCTGGGCCCTCCAAACAGGCCTCAGGACTGCTGAGTCTCTGCGACAGGCCACCTGAACGGCTCCCTCCTCCCTCAGGAGAGGAAACACCCCGTACAGGCCCTCCCTAGAGGCAGCTTTTGATGTCAACAATTAACCAGTACTCTCAAGACAACAGCATGCAAACATTCCTTTTATATCTTATGACAGGTTCTTATCGAGACTTAAAGAAATACCTGTCGAGCGGGTCCAAACCGATCGGCCTTGACACGGCACACAGGCAAGCCTGAACTCAGCCACACAGGTATAGATAACTAATTTATCTTACCCTGTTCTGATGATTTTGTTGGGCCCACCAAGTCCAATGTTGCCTATGTCCGTGTCTTCTGTCCAAGATGTTTGGAACCTATCGATCACTCCCCGTACGGGCCACCAGCTGTCGTGGATTTCCTTTGTGGAACCACGGCTTACTCAATTTGGAATGTTTACACCCTTCCAGATTAATTCTGAATTGATAATGCGCATAAGAAGTTTTCACACTGACACAGGTTCAGCATGTATAGCTTCCTCAATTCTCCTTTATTGTTGGGCGCGTAGCCTGTTTTAAAAGAGTATAACATATCTGCCCATCTGGGCAGGTCAAAGATTACATAGATACAGCGTATTGTTCAATTATTGGATAAGCATCTTGCAATTCTTCCATCCTCCGGTCATCTGTGATTGGCCATCAGGTGGTAGACGGGATGAGTGGGTTGTCTTGGACCCACGCGTGGTTCCTTCGATATGATTGGATGTTACATCATGAATTAGTAATTGCACAAACCTCCCATGTTATTTGCATAAGTTTCCAGTAAACTTGCTTGGGTAATTATTGCGGTATCTAAAAGCGGTACTTGTCTCAAGTGCGGTTATCTGTCTGATCCTACTTCTAAATTTATAAAACAGATGGAAAATGTAACGTGTTTACACTATATATTATCTTGTCAGCGTTTTGAGAACAGAAGTTTCATTAAAGGAAGTATTGCATATTGCGTAAATGTAGGAACAGAAGGCAAACATGACATTTGGTTATACAGAATGTTAAATTCATAAATGTCCACTACCAAAGGCCCACAGTCCAAAATATAGAAGTATTGGGTTTCCACTACAGGCGCTGTAGGTTACTATAAACCCAATAGATGGTGCTGTAGGTTACTAGAAGACCAACAGATGGCGCTCTAGGTAACTATAAAACCAATAGATGACACTGTAGGTTACAATAAAACCAATAGATGGCACTAGAGGTTACCATAAAACCAATAGATGAAGCTTTAGTTCACTACAAAACCAATAGATGGCGCTATAGGTTACAATAAAACCAATAGATGGCGCTAGAGCTTACTATAAAACCAATAGATGGCGCTGCAGATTACTATAAAACCAATAGATGGCGCTGTACGTTACTATAAAACCAATAGATGGGCCTGTACGTTACTATAAAACCAATAGATGGCGCTGTAAGTTACTATAAAACCAATAGATGGTGCTGTAAGTTACTATAAAACCAATAGATGGTGCTGTAGGTTACTACAAAACCAATAGATGGCGCTGTAGGTTACTACAAAACCAATAGATGGCGCTGTAGGTTACTACAAAACCAATACATGTCGTTGTAGTTTACTAGAAAATCAATAGATGTTGCTGCAGGTTGTTTTAAAACCAATAGATGGCGCTGTAGGTTACGAAAAATAAATAGTTGGCGCTGTTGTTTACTAGAAAATCAATAGATTTCGCTGTAGGTGTCTTTAAAACCAAAAGATTACAGTGTAGATTACTATAAAACCAACAGATGGCGCTGAAGGTTCTATAAAATAAATAGATGGCGCTATAGGTAACTATTAAACCAATAGATGGTGCTGTAGGTTCCTATAAAACCAATAGATGGCGCTGTATGTTACTATAAAACCAATAGATGCAGCTGTAGGTTAATATAAAACCAATAGATGGCTCTGTAGGTCACTATAAAACCAATAGATGGTGCTGTAGGTTACTAAAAAAACCAATAGATGGCGCTGTATGTTACTATAAAACCAATAGATGGAGCTGTAGGTCACTATAAAACCAATAGATGGCGCTGTAGGTTACTAAAAAAAACAATAGATGGCGCTGTAGGTAACTATAAAACGAATAGATGAAGATGTAGGTAACTATAAGACCAGTAGATGGCGCTGTAGGTTACTAGAAAACCAATACATGGCGCTGTAGGTTAATATAGAACCAAAAGATGGTGGTGTAGGTTACTATAAAACCAACAGATGGCGCTGTACGTTACTATAAAACCAATAGAAAAAGCTGTAGGTTACTAGAAAACCAATAGATGGTGCTGTAGGTTACTATAAAACCAATAGATGGCGCTGTACGTTACTATAAAACCAATAGAAAAAGCTGTAGGCTACTATAAAACCAATAGATGGCGCTGTAGGTTAAGATAGAACCAAAAGATGGTGCTGTAGGTTACTATAAAACCAATAGATGTCGCTGTAGGTTAATATAGAGCCAAAAGATGGTGCTGTACGTTACTATAAAACCAATAGAAAAAGCTGTAGGTTACTATAAAACCAATAGATGGCGCTGTAGGTTACTATAAAACCAATAGATGGCACTGCACGTTACTATAAAACCTATAGATGGCGCTGTACGTTACTATAAAACCAATAGATGGCGCTGTAGGTTAATATAGAACCAAAAGATGGTGCTGTAAGTAGCTATAAAACCAATGGATGAAGCTGTAGGTGACTATAAAACCAATACATGGCGCTATACGTTACTATAAAACCGATAGAGGGCGGTATAGGTTTCTATATATTAATTAGCTGAAACCGTAGTTTACAATGAAACCAATAGATGGCGCTGTATGTTAAATTAAAACTAATAGATGACACTGTAGTTTACTAGAAAACCAATAGATGGCGCTGTAGGTCACTATAAAGCCAATAGATGACGCTTTAGTTCACTATAAAACCAATAGATGGCGCTAGAGCTTACTATAAAACCAATAGATGGCGCTGTAGGTTACTATAAAACCAATAGATGGCGTTGTAAGTTACTATAAAACCAATAGATGGCGCTGTAGGTTACTATAAAACCAATAGATGGCGCTGTAGGTTAATATAGAGCCAAAAGATGGTGCTGTACGTTACTATAAAACCAATAGATGGCGCTGTAGGTTACTATAAAACCAATAGATGGCGCTGTAGGTTACTATAAAACCAATAGATGGCGCTGTAAGTTACTATAAAACCAATAGATGGCGCTGTAGGTTACTATAAAACCGATAGATGGCGCTGTAGGTTAATATAGAACCAAAAGATGGTGCTGTAAGTAGCTATAAAACCAATGGATGAAGCTGTAGGTGACTATAAAACCAATACATGGCGCTATACGTTACTATAAAACCGATAGAGGGCGGTATAGGTTTCTATATATTAATTAGCTGAAACCGTAGTTTACAATTAAACCAATAGATGGCGCTGTATGTTAAATTAAAACTAATAGATGACACTGTAGTTTACTAGAAAACCAATAGATGGCGCTGTAGGTCACTATAAAGCCAATAGATGGAGCTTTAGTTCACTATAAAACCAATAGATGGCGCTAGAGCTTACTATTAAAACCAATAGATGGCGCTGTACATTACTATAAAACCAATAGATGGCGCTGTAGGTTACTATAAAACCAATAGATGGTGCTGTAAGTTACTATAAAACCAATAGATGGCGCTGTACATTACTATAAAACCAATAGATGGCGCTGTAAGTTACTATAAAACCAATAGATGGCGCTGTAGGTTACTATAAAACCAATAGATGGCGCTGTAGGTTACTACAAAACCAATAGATGGCGCTGTAGGTTACTACAAAACCAATACATGGCGTTGTAGTTTACTAGAAAATCAATAGATGTTGCTGCAGAATGTTTTAAAACCAATAGATGGCGCTGTAGGTTACTAAAAATAAATAGTTGGCGCTGTTGTTTACTAGAAAATCAATAGATTTCGCTGTAGGTGTCTTTAAAACAAAAAGATTACAGTGTAGATTACTATAAAACCAATAGATGGCGCTGTAGGTAACTATAAAACCAATACATGGCTCTATAGGTGAAACCAATAGATAATGCGGTAGGTTCCTATTAAACCAATGAACGGCGCTGTAGGTTAATTAAAAACCAATAGATGATGCTGTAGGTTACTATAAACCAATACAGGGTGATGTAGGTTTCAAGAAAACCAATAGCTGGCGCTGTAGGTTCCTATAAAACCAATAGATGGCGCTGTAGGTTACTAGAAAATCAATAGATTACAATGTAGAATACTATAAAGAAAAAAGATCGCGCTGTAGGTTACTATAAAACTAATAGATGGCGCTGTAGCCTGCAATTAAACCAATGGATGGTGCTGTAGGTTACTAGAAAACCAATAGATGGCGCTGTAGGTTACTATAAAACCAATAGATTGGGCTGTAGGTTACTATAAAACCAATGGATGGCGCTGTAGGTTACCGGAAAACCAATAGATGGCGCTGTAGGTTACTATAAAACCAATAGATTGGGCTGTAGGTTACTATAAAACCAATGGATGGCGCTGTAGGTTACCGGAAAACCAATAGATGGCGCTGTAGGTTACTATAAAACCAATAGATTGGGCTGTAGGTTACTATAAAACCAATGGATGGCGCTGTAGGTTACCGGAAAACCAATAGATGGCGCTGTAGGTTACTATAAAACCAATAGATGGGGCTGTAGGTTACTATAAAACCAATAGATGGCGCTGTAGGTTACTATAAAACCAATAGATGGGGCTGTAGGTTACTATAAAACCAATAGATGGGGCTGTAGGTTACTATAAAACCAATAGATGGGGCTGTAGGTTACTATAAAACCAATAGATGGGGCATAAGGTTACTATAAAACCAATACATGGCGCTGTGGGTTACCATAAAACTAAGAGATGGCTCTGTAGGTAATATAAAACCAATAGATGGCGCTGTAGCTTACTATAAAACAATTATATGAGGCTGTTGGATAAAATATATGGCACTATAGCTTACTGGAAAGCCAATAGTTGACACTGGAGGTAATATAAAACCAATAGATGGTGCTGTAGGTTACTATAAAAGCAATAGATGGCGCTGTAGGTTACTATAAAACCAATAGATGGCACTGTAGGTTACTATAAAACCAATAGATGGCGCTGTAGGTTACTATAAACCCAATAAATGGCACTGTACGTTACTATAAAACCAATAGATGGCGCTGTAGGTTACTATAAAACCAATAGATGGTGCTGTAGGTTACTATAAAACAATTATATGAGGCTGTTGGATAAAATATATGGCACTATAGCTTACTGGAAAGCCAATAGTTGACACTGGAGGTAATATAAAACCAATAGATGGTGCTGTAGGTTACTATAAAGGCAATAGATGGCGCTGTAGGTTACTATAAAACCAATAGATGGCGCTGTAGGTTACTATAAAACCAATAGATGGCACTGTAGGTTACTATAAAACCAATAGATGGCGCTGTAGGTTACTATAAACCCAATAGATGGTGCTGTAGGTTACTATAAAACCAATAGATGGCGCTGTAGGTTACTATAAAACCAATAGATGGTGCTGTAGGTTACTATAAAACCTATAGATGGCGCTGTAGGTTACTATAAAACCAATAGATGGTGCTGTAGGTTACTATAAACCCAATAAATGGCACTGTACGTTACTATAAAACCAATAGATGGCGCTGTAGGTTACTATAAAAGCAATAGATGGCGCTGTAGGTTACTATAAACCCAATAGATGGCGCTGTAGGTTACTATAAACCAATAGATGACGCTGTAGGTTACTATAAACCCAATAGATGGCACTGTAGGTTACTATAAACTAATATATGGCGCTGTAGGTTACTATAAAAGCAATAGATGGCACTGTAGGTTACTATAAACCCAATAGATGGCGCTGTAGGTTACTATAAAACCAATAGATGGCGCCGTAGATTACTATAAAACCAATAGATGGTGCTGTAGGTTACTATAAAACCAATAGATGGCGCTGTAGGTTACTATAAAACCAATACATGGCGCTGTAGGTTACTATAAAACCAATAGATGGCGCTGTAGGTTACTATAAAAGCAATAGATGGCACTGTAGGTTACTATAAACCCAATAGATGGCGCTGTAGGTTACTATAAAACCAATAGATGGCGCCGTAGATTACTATAAAACCAATAGATGGTGCTGTAGGTTACTATAAAACCAATAGATGGCGCTGTAGGTTACTATAAAACCAATACATGGCGCTGTAGGTTACTATAAAACCAATAGATGGTGCTGTAGGTTACTATAAACCCAATAGATGGCGCTGTAGGTTACTATAAAACCAATAGATGGCGCTGTAGGTTACTATAAAACCAATAGATGGTGCTGTAGGTTACTATAAACCCAATAGATGGCGCTGTAGGTTACTATAAAACCAATAGATGGCGCTGTAGGTTACTATAAAACCAATAGATGGTGCTGTAGGTTACTATAAACCCAATAGATGGCGCTGTAGGTTACTATAAACCCAACAGTTGACATTGAAGGTAATATAAAACCAATAGATGGCGCTGTAGGTTACTATAAAACCAATAGATGGCGCTGTAACTTACTATAAACCCAATAGATGGCGCTGTAAGTTACTATAAACCCAATAGATGGTGCTATAGGTAATATAAAACCAATAGATGGCGCTAAAGGCTTTTAGAAAACCAATAGATGGCGCTGTAGGTCACTATAAAACCAATAGATGTCTCTACAGGTAAAACCAATAGATAATGTGGTAGGTTCCTATAAAACCAATGAATGGCGCTGTAGGTTCCTTTAAAACCAATAGATGGCGCTGTACGTTACTATAAAACCAATAGATGGTGCTGTAGGTTACTATAAAACCAATAGATGGCGCTGTAGGTTACTATAAAACCAATAGATGGCGCTGTAGGTTACTATAATAATAATAATAGAGAACACTGTAGGTTAATATAAAACAAATGGATGAAGCTGTAGGTGACTATAAAACCACTAGATGGTGCTGGAGGTAACTATATAAATAATACATGATACTGTAGGTAACTATAAAACCAATAGATGGAGCTGTAGGTAACTATAAAACCAATAGATGGCGCTGTAGCTTACTATGAAATTAATGGATGAAACCGAAGGCTACCAGAAAACAAATAGATGGCGCTGAAGGTTTCTAATAAACCAATCGATGGCGCTGTAGGGTAGAAATAAACTAATAGATGGTGCTGTAGGTTAATATAAAACAAAGAGATGGTGCTGTAGGTTACTATAAAACCAATAGATGGCGCTGTACGTTACTATAAAACCAATAGATGGTGCTGTAGGTTACTAGAAAACGAAAAGATGGCGCTGTAGGTTACTATAAAACCAAAAGATGGCGCTGTACATTACTATAAAACCAATAGATGACGCTGTATGTTACTATAAAACCAATAGATGGCGCTGTACGTTACTATAAAACCAATAGATGGTGCTGTACATTACTATAAAACCAATAGATGGCGCTGTAGGTTACTATAAAACCAATAGATGGCGCTGTACATTACTATAAAACCAATAGATTGCGCTGTATGTTACTTTAAAACCAATAGATGGCACTGTACGTTACTATAAAACCAATAGATGGTGCTGTACATTACTATAAAACCAATAGATGGCGCTGTAGGTTACTATAAAACCAATAGATGGCGCTGTACGTTACTATAAAACCAATAGATGGCGCTGTACGTTACTATAAAACCAATAGATGGCGCTGTATGTTACTTTAAAACCAATAGATGGCACTGTACGTTACTATAAGACCAATAGATGGCGCTGTAGGTTACTATAAAACCAATAGATTGCGCTGTATGTTACTTTAAAACCTATAGATGGCGCTGTATGTTACTTTAAAACCAATAGATGGCACTGTACATTACTAATAAACCAATAGATGGCGCTGTACATTACTAATAAACCAATAGATGGCACTATACATTGCTATAAAACCAATAGATGGCGCTGTACGTTACTATAAAACCAATAGATGGCGCTGTAGGTTACTATAAAACCAATAGATGGCGCTGTAGGTTACTATAAAACCAATAGATGGCGCTGTGGGTTACTATAAAACCAATAGATGGCGCTGTAGGTTACTATAAAACCAATAGATGGCGCTGTAGGTTACTATAAAACCAATAGATGGCGCTGTAGGTTACTATAAAACCAATAAATGGCACTGTACGTTACTATAAAACCAATAGATGGCACTGTAGGCTGCTATAAAACCAATAGATGGCGCTGTAGGTTACTATAAAACCAATAGATGGCGCTGTACATTACTATAAAACCAATAGATGGCGCTGTAGGTTACTATAAAACCAATAAATGGCACTGTACGTTACTATAAAACCAATAGATGGCGCTGTAGGTTACTATAAAACCAATAGATGGCGCTGTAGGTTACTATAAAACCAATAGATGGCGCTGTAGGTTACTATAAAACCAAAAAATGGCGCTGTACGCTACTATAAAACCAATAGATGGCGCTGTACATTACTATAAAACCAATAGATGGGGCTGTAGGTTACTATAAAACCAATGGATGGCGCTGTAGGTTACCGGAAAACCAATAGATGGCGCTGTAGGTTACTATAAAACCAATAGATTGGGCTGTAGGTTACTATAAAACCAATGGATGGCGCTGTAGGTTACCGGAAAACCAATAGATGGCGCTGTAGGTTACTATAAAACCAATAGATGGGGCTGTAGGTTACTATAAAACCAATAGATGGCGCTGTAGGTTACTATAAAACCAATAGATGGGGCTGTAGGTTACTATAAAACCAATAGATGGGGCTGTAGGTTACTATAAAACCAATAGATGGCGCTGTGGGTTACCATAAAACTAAGAGATGGCTCTGTAGGTAATATAAAACCAATAGATGGCGCTGTAGCTTACTATAAAACAATTATATGAGGCTGTTGGATAAAATATATGGCACTATAGCATACTGGAAAGCCAATAGTTGACACTGGAGGTAATATAAAACCAATAGATGGTGCTGTAGGTTACTATAAAAGCAATAGATGGCGCTGTAGGTTACTATAAAACCAATAGATGGCACTGTAGGTTACTATAAAACCAATAGATGGCGCTGTAGGTTACTATAAACCCAATAGATGGTGCTGTAGGTTACTATAAAACCAATAGATGGCGCTGTAGGTTACTATAAAACCAATAGATGGCGCTGTAGGTTACTATACAACCAATAGATGGTGCTGTAGGTTACTATAAAACCAATAGATGGCGCTGTAGGTTACTATAAAACCAATAGATGGTGCTGTACATTACTATAAAACCAATAGATGGCGCTGTAGGTTACTATAAACCCAATAAATGGCACTGTACGTTACTATAAAACCAATAGATGGCGCTGTAGGTTACTATAAAAGCAATAGATGGCACTGTAGGTTACTATAAACCCAATAGATGGCGCTGTAGGTTACTATAAACCCAATAGATGGCGCTGTAGGTTACTATAAAACCAATAGATGGCGCTGTAGGTTACTATAAAACCAATAGATGGTGCTGTAGGTTACTATAAAACAATTATATGAGGCTGTTGGATAAAATATATGGCACTATAGCTTACTGGAAAGCCAATAGTTGACACTGGAGGTAATATAAAACCAATAGATGGTGCTGTAGGTTACTATAAAGGCAATAGATGGCGCTGTAGGTTACTATAAAACCAATAGATGGCGCTGTAGGTTACTATAAAACCAATAGATGGCGCTGTACGATACTATAAAACCAATAGATGGTGCTGTAAGTTACTATAAAACCAATAGATGGCGCTGTAGGTTACTATAAAACCAATAGATGGCGCTGTAGGTTACTATAAACCCAATAGATGGTGCTGTAGGTTACTATAAAACCAATAGATGGCGCTGTAGGTTACTATAAAACCAATAGATGGTGCTGTAGGTTACTATAAAACCTATAGATGGCGCTGTAGGTTACTATAAAACCAATAGATGGCGCTGTAGGTTACTATAAAACCAATAGATGGTGCTGTAGGTTACTATAAACCCAATAAATGGCACTGTACGTTACTATAAAACCAATAGATGGCGCTGTAGGTTACTATAAAAGCAATAGATGGCACTGTAGGTTACTATAAACCCAATAGATGGCGCTGTAGGTTACTATAAAACCAATAGATGGCGCCGTAGATTACTATAAAACCAATAGATGGTGCTGTAGGTTACTATAAAACCAATAGATGGCGCTGTAGGTTACTATAAAACCAATACATGGCGCTGTAGGTTACTATAAAACCAATAGATGGTGCTGTAGGTTACTATAAACCCAATAGATGGCGCTGTAGGTTACTATAAAACCAATAGATGGCGCTGTAGGTTACTATAAAACCAATAGATGGTGCTGTAGGTTACTATAAACCCAATAGATGGCGCTGTAGGTTACTATAAAACCAATAGATGGCGCTGTAGGTTACTATAAAACCAATAGATGGTGCTGTAGGTTACTATAAACCCAATAGATGGCGCTGTAGGTTACTATAAACCCAACAGTTGACATTGAAGGTAATATAAAACCAATAGATGGCGCTGTAGGTTACTATAAAACCAATAGATGGCGCTGTAACTTACTATAAACCCAATAGATGGCGCTGTAAGTTACTATAAACCCAATAGATGGTGCTATAGGTAATATAAAACCAATAGATGGCGCTAAAGGCTTTTAGAAAACCAATAGATGGCGCTGTAGGTCACTATAAAACCAATAGATAATGTGGTAGGTTCCTATAAAACCAATAGATGGCTCTGTAGGTTACTATAAAACCAATAGATGGTGCTGTAGGTTCCTTTAAAACCAATAGATGGCGCTGTAGGTTACTATAATAATAATAATAGAGAACACTGTAGGTTAATATAAAACAAATGGATGAAGCTGTAGGTGACTATAAAACCACTAGATGGTGCTGGAGGTAACTATATAAATAATACATGATACTGTAGGTAACTATAAAACCAATAGATGGCGCTGTAGCTTACTATGAAATTAATGGATGAAACCGAAGGCTACCAGAAAACAAATAGATGGCGCTGAAGGTTTCTAATAAACCAATCGATGGCGCTGTAGGGTAGAAATAAACTAATAGATGGTGCTGTAGGTTAATATAAAACAAAGAGATGGTGCTGTAGGTTACTATAAAACCAATAGATGGCGCTGTAGGTTACTAGAAAACCAAAAGATGGCGCTGTAGGTTACTATAAAACCAAAAGATGGCGCTGTACATTACTATAAAACCAATAGATGACGCTGTATGTTACTATAAAACCAATAGATGGCGCTGTACGTTACTATAAAACCAATAGATGGTGCTGTACATTACTATAAAACCAATAGATGGCGCTGTAGGTTACTATAAAACCAATAGATGGCGCTGTACATTACTATAAAACCAATAGATTGCGCTGTATGTTACTTTAAAACCAATAGATGGCACTGTACGTTACTATAAAACCAATAGATGGTGCTGTACATTACTATAAAACCAATAGATGGCGCTGTAGGTTACTATAAAACCAATAGATGGCGCTGTACGTTACTATAAAACCAATAGATGGCGCTGTACGTTACTATAAAACCAATAGATGGCGCTGTATGTTACTTTAAAACCAATAGATGGCGCTGTACATTACTATAAAACCAATAGATGGCGCTGTATGTTACTATAAAACCAAGAGATGGCGCTGTAGGTTACTATAAAACCAATAGATTGCGCTGTATGTTACTTTAAAACCTATAGATGGCGCTGTATGTTACTTTAAAACCAATAGATGGCACTGTACATTACTAATAAACCAATAGATGGCGCTGTACATTACTAATAAACCAATAGATGGCACTATACATTGCTATAAAACCAATAGATGGCGCTGTACGTTACTATAAAACCAATAGATGGCGCTGTAGGTTACTATAAAACCAATAGATGGCGCTGTAGGTTACTATAAAACCAATAGATGGCGCTGTGGGTTACTATAAAACCAATAGATGGCGCTGTAGGTTACTATAAAACCAATAGATGGCGCTGTAGGTTACTATAAAACCAATAGATGGCGCTGTAGGTTACTATAAAACCAATAAATGGCACTGTACGTTACTATAAAACCAATAGATGGCGCTGTACGTTACTATAAAACCAATAGATGGCGCTGTAGGCTGCTATAAAACCAATAGATGGCGCTGTAGGTTACTATAAAACCAATAGATGGCGCTGTACATTACTATAAAACCAATAGATGGCGCTGTAGGTTACTATAAAACCAATAAATGGCACTGTACGTTACTATAAAACCAATAGATGGCGCTGTAGGTTACTATAAAACCAATAGATGGCGCTGTAGGTTACTATAAAACCAATAGATGGCGCTGTAGGTTACTATAAAACCAAAAAATGGCGCTGTACGCTACTATAAAACCAATAGATGGCGCTGTACATTACTATAAAACCAATAGATGGCGCTGTACGTTACTATAAAACCAATACATGGCGCTGTACATTACAATAAAACCAATAGATGGCGCTGTACATTACTATAAAACCAATAGATGGGGCTGTAGGTTACTATAAAACCAATAGATGGCGCTGTAGGTTACTATAAAACCAATAAATGGCACTGCAGGATAGAAATAAACCAATAGATGGCGCTGTAAGTTAAATTAAGACTAATAGATAACGCTGTAGGTAAATATAAAACCAATAGATGGTGCTGTACGTACATATACAACCAAGAGATGGTGCTTTAGGTAATATAAAACCAATAGATGGCGCTGTATGTTAAATTAAGACCAATAGATGACGCTGTAGGTAAATATAAAACCAATAGATGGTGCTGTAAGTAAGTATAAACCTATTAGATGAAACCGCAGGTTACTAGAGAACCAATAGATGGCGCTGTAGGTTGCAATAAAACTAAAAGATGAAACCATAGGTTACTAGAAGAGCAATAGATGGCACTGTAGGTTACTATTAATCTCATAGATGGCGCTGTACGTTTATATAAAAGCAATAGATGGCGCTGTAGGTTACTATAAAACCAATAGATGGCGCTGTAGGTTACTATAAAACCAATAGATGGCGCTGTAGGTTACTATAAAACCAATAGATGGCGCTGTAGGTTACTATAAAAGCAATAGATGGCGCTGTACATTACTATAAAACCAATAGATGGCGCTGTACGTTACTATAAAACCAATAGATGGCGCTGTACATTACTATAAAACCAATAGATGGCGCTGTACATTACTATAAAACCAATAGATGGCGCTGTAGGTTACTATAAAACCAATAGATGGCGCTGTAGGTTACTATAAAACCAATAGATGGTGCTGTAGGTTACTATAAACCCAATAGATGGCGCTGTAGGTTACTATAAAACCAATAGATGGCGCTGTAGGTTACTATAAAACCAATAGATGGTGCTGTAGGTTACTATAAACCCAATAGATGGCGCTGTAGGTTACTATAAAACCAATAGATGGCGCTGTAGGTTACTATAAAACCAATAGATGGTGCTGTAGGTTACTATAAACCCAATAGATGGCGCTGTAGGTTACTATAAACCCAATAGATGGCGCTGTAGGTTACTATAAACCCAACAGTTGACATTGAAGGTAATATAAAACCAATAGATGGCGCTGTAGGTTACTATAAAACCAATAGATGGCGCTGTAACTTACTATAAACCCAATAGATGGCGCTGTAAGTTACTATAAACCCAATAGATGGTGCTATAGGTAATATAAAACCAATAGATGGCGCTAAAGGCTTTTAGAAAACCAATAGATGGCGCTGTAGGTCACTATAAAACCAATAGATAATGTGGTAGGTTCCTATAAAACCAATAGATGGCGCTGTAGGTTACTATAAAACCAATAGATGGTGCTGTAGGTTCCTTTAAAACCAATAGATGGCGCTGTAGGTTACTATAATAATAATAATAGAGAACACTGTAGGTTAATATAAAACAAATGGATGAAGCTGTAGGTGACTATAAAACCACTAGATGGTGCTGGAGGTAACTATATAAATAATACATGATACTGTAGGTAACTATAAAACCAATAGATGGCGCTGTAGCTTACTATGAAATTAATGGATGAAACCGAAGGCTACCAGAAAACAAATAGATGGCGCTGAAGGTTTCTAATAAACCAATCGATGGCGCTGTAGGGTAGAAATAAACTAATAGATGGTGCTGTAGGTTAATATAAAACAAAGAGATGGTGCTGTAGGTTACTATAAAACCAATAGATGGCGCTGTAGGTTACTAGAAAACCAAAAGATGGCGCTGTAGGTTACTATAAAACCAAAAGATGGCGCTGTACATTACTATAAAACCAATAGATGACGCTGTATGTTACTATAAAACCAATAGATGGCGCTGTACGTTACTATAAAACCAATAGATGGTGCTGTACATTACTATAAAACCAATAGATGGCGCTGTAGGTTACTATAAAACCAATAGATGGCGCTGTACATTACTATAAAACCAATAGATTGCGCTGTATGTTACTTTAAAACCAATAGATGGCACTGTACGTTACTATAAAACCAATAGATGGTGCTGTACATTACTATAAAACCAATAGATGGCGCTGTAGGTTACTATAAAACCAATAGATGGCGCTGTACGTTACTATAAAACCAATAGATGGCGCTGTACGTTACTATAAAACCAATAGATGGCGCTGTATGTTACTTTAAAACCAATAGATGGCGCTGTACATTACTATAAAACCAATAGATGGCGCTGTATGTTACTATAAAACCAAGAGATGGCGCTGTAGGTTACTATAAAACCAATAGATTGCGCTGTATGTTACTTTAAAACCTATAGATGGCGCTGTATGTTACTTTAAAACCAATAGATGGCACTGTACATTACTAATAAACCAATAGATGGCGCTGTACATTACTAATAAACCAATAGATGGCACTATACATTGCTATAAAACCAATAGATGGCGCTGTACGTTACTATAAAACCAATAGATGGCGCTGTAGGTTACTATAAAACCAATAGATGGCGCTGTAGGTTACTATAAAACCAATAGATGGCGCTGTGGGTTACTATAAAACCAATAGATGGCGCTGTAGGTTACTATAAAACCAATAGATGGCGCTGTAGGTTACTATAAAACCAATAGATGGCGCTGTAGGTTACTATAAAACCAATAAATGGCACTGTACGTTACTATAAAACCAATAGATGGCGCTGTACGTTACTATAAAACCAATAGATGGCGCTGTAGGCTGCTATAAAACCAATAGATGGCGCTGTAGGTTACTATAAAACCAATAGATGGCGCTGTACATTACTATAAAACCAATAGATGGCGCTGTAGGTTACTATAAAACCAATAAATGGCACTGTACGTTACTATAAAACCAATAGATGGCGCTGTAGGTTACTATAAAACCAATAGATGGCGCTGTAGGTTACTATAAAACCAATAGATGGCGCTGTAGGTTACTATAAAACCAAAAAATGGCGCTGTACGCTACTATAAAACCAATAGATGGCGCTGTACATTACTATAAAACCAATAGATGGCGCTGTACGTTACTATAAAACCAATACATGGCGCTGTACATTACAATAAAACCAATAGATGGCGCTGTACATTACTATAAAACCAATAGATGGGGCTGTAGGTTACTATAAAACCAATAGATGGCGCTGTAGGTTACTATAAAACCAATAAATGGCACTGCAGGATAGAAATAAACCAATAGATGGCGCTGTAAGTTAAATTAAGACTAATAGATAACGCTGTAGGTAAATATAAAACCAATAGATGGTGCTGTACGTACATATACAACCAAGAGATGGTGCTTTAGGTAATATAAAACCAATAGATGGCGCTGTATGTTAAATTAAGACCAATAGATGACGCTGTAGGTAAATATAAAACCAATAGATGGTGCTGTAAGTAAGTATAAACCTATTAGATGAAACCGCAGGTTACTAGAGAACCAATAGATGGCGCTGTAGGTTGCAATAAAACTAAAAGATGAAACCATAGGTTACTAGAAGAGCAATAGATGGCACTGTAGGTTACTATTAATCTCATAGATGGCGCTGTACGTTTATATAAAAGCAATAGATGGCGCTGTAGGTTACTATAAAACCAATAGATGGCGCTGTAGGTTACTATAAAACCAATAGATGGCGCTGTAGGTTACTATAAAACCAATAGATGGCGCTGTACGTTTATATAAAAGCAATAGATGGCGCTGTACATTACTATAAAACCAATAGATGGCGCTGTACGTTACTATAAAACCAATAGATGGCGCTGTACATTACTATAAAACCAATAGATGGCGCTGTACATTACTATAAAACCAATAGATGGCGCTGTAGGTTACTATAAAACCAATAGATGGCGCTGTAGGTTACTATAAAACCAATAGATGGAGCTGTACGTTACTATGAAACCAATAGATGGCGCTGTACATTACTATAAAACCAATAGATGGCGCTGTACATTACTATAAAACCAATAAATGGCACTGTACGTTACTATAAAACCAATAGATGGCGCTGTAGGTTACTATAAAACCAATAAATGGCACTGTACGTTACTATAAAACCAATAGATGGCGCTGTAGGTTACTATAAAACCAATAAATGGCACTGCAGGATAGAAATAAACCAATAGATGGCGCTGTAAGTTAAATTAAGACTAATAGATAACGCTGTAGGTAAATATAAAATCAATAGATGGTGCTGTAGGTTACTATAAAACCAATAGATGGCGCTGTAGGTTACTATAAAACCAATAAATGGCACTGCAGGATAGAAATAAACCAATAGATGGCGCTGTAAGTTAAATTAAGACTAATAGATAACGCTGTAGGTAAATATAAAATCAATAGATGGTGCAGTACGTACATATACAACCAAGAGATGGTGCTTTAGGTAATATAAAACCAATAGATGGCGCTGTATGTTAAATTAAGACCAATAGATGACGCTGTAGGTAAATATAAAACCAATAGATGGTGCTGTAAGTAAGTATAAACCTATTAGATGAAACCGCAGGTTACTAGAGAACCAATAGATGGCGCTGTATGTTAAATTAAGACCAATAGATGACGCTGTAGGTAAATATAAAACCAATAGATGGTGCTGTAAGTAAGTATAAACCTATTAGATGAAACCGCAGGTTACTAGAGAACCAATAGATGGCGCTGTAGGTTACTATAAAACCAATAGATGGCGCTGTACGTTTATATAAAAGCAATAGATGGCGCTGTAGGTTACTACAAAACCAATAGATGGCGCTGTACATTACTATAAAACCAATAGATGGCGCTGTACATTACTATAAAACTAATAGATGGCGCTGTAAGTTACTATAAAACCAATAGATGGCGCTGTACGTTACTATAAAACCAATAGATGGCACTGTAGGTTACTATAAAACCAATAGATGGCGCTGTACGTTACTATAAAACCAATAGATGGTGCTGTAGGTTACTATAAAACTAATAGATGGCACTGTACATTACTATAAAACCAATAGATGGCGCTGTACGTTACTATAAAACCAATAGATGGCGCTGTAGGTTACTATAAAACCAATAGATGGCACTGTACGTTACTATAAAACTAATAGATGGCACTGTACATTACTATAAAACCAATAGATGGCGCTGTACGTTACTATAAAACTAATAGATGGCGCTGTATGTTACTATAAAACCAATAGATGGTGCTGTACATTACTATAAAACTAATAGATGGCGCTGTACATTACTATAAAACTAATAGATGGCGCTGTACATTACTATAAAACCAATAGATGGCGCTGTACGTTACTATAAAACCAATAGATGGCGCTGTACGTTACTATAAAACTAATAGATGGCGCCGTACATTACTATAAAACCAATAGATGGCGCTGTACATTACTATAAAACTAATAGATGGCGCTGTACATTACTATAAAACCAATAGATGGCGCTGTACGTTACTATAAAACCAATAGATGGCGCTGTACATTACTATAAAACCAATAGATGGCGCTGTACATTACTATAAAACTAATAGATGGCACTGTAGGTTACTATAAAACCAATAGATGGCGCTGTAAGTTACTATAAAACCAATAGATGGCGCTGTAGGTTACTATAAAACCAATAGATGGCGCTGTACATTACTATAAAACCAATAGATGGCGCTGTACGTTACTATAAAACCAATAGATGGCGCTGTATGTTACTATAAAACCAATAGATGGCGCTGTACATTACTATAAAACTAATAGATGGCGCTGTACATTACTATAAACCCAATAGATGGCGCTGTACGTTACTATAAAACCAATAGATGGCGCTGTACGTTACTATAAAACTAATAGATGGCGCCGTACATTACTATAAAACCAATAGATGGCGCTGTACATTACTATAAAACTAATAGATGGCGCTGTACATTACTATAAAACCAATAGATGGCGCTGTACGTTACTATAAAACCAATAGATGGCGCTGTACATTACTATAAAACCAATAGATGGCGCTGTACATTACTATAAAACTAATAGATGGCACTGTAGGTTACTATAAAACCAATAGATGGCGCTGTAAGTTACTATAAAACCAATAGATGGCGCTGTAGGTTACTATAAAACCAATAGATGGCGCTGTACATTACTATAAAACCAATAGATGGCGCTGTACGTTACTATAAAACCAATAGATGGCGCTGTACGTTACTATAAAACTAATAGATGGCACTTTACATTACTATAAAACCAATAGATGGTGCTGTACGTTACTATAAAACCAATAGATGGCGCCGTACGTTACTATAAAACCAATAGATGGCGCTGTACATTACTATAAAACCAATAGATGGCGCTGTACGTTACTATAAAACCTATACATGGCGCTGTACGTTACTATAAAACCAATAGATGGCACTGTACGTTACTATAAAACCAATAGATGGCGCTGTACATTACTATAAAACCAATAGATGGCGCTGTACATTACTATAAAACCAATAGATGGCGCTGTAGGTTACTATAAAACCAATAGATGGCGCTGTACGTTACTATAAAACCAATAGATGGCGCTGTACGTTACTATAAAACCAATAGATGGCGCTGTACGTTACTATAAAACCAATAGATGGTGCTGTACATTACTATAAAACTAATAGATGGCGCTGTACGTTACTATAAAACCAATAGATGGTGCTGTACATTACTATAAAACCAATAGATGGCGCTGTACATTACTATAAATCCAATAGATGGCGCTGTACGTTACTATAAAACCAATAGATGACGCTGTAGGTTACTATAAAACCAATAGATGGCGCTGTAGGTTACTATAAAACCAATAGATGGCGCTGTACATTACTATAAAACCAATAGATGGCGCTGTAGGTTACTATAAAACCAATAGATGGCGCTGTGCATTACTATAAAACCAATAGATGGCGCTGTACGTTACTATAAAACCAATAGATGACGCTGTAGGTTACTATAAAACCAATAGATGGCGCTGTACATTACTATAAAACCAATAGATGGCGCTGTACATTACTATAAAACCAATAGATGGCGCTGTACGTTACTATAAAACCAATAGATGGCACTGTACGTTACTATAAAACTAATAGATGGCACTGTACATTACTATAAAACCAATAGATGGCGCTGTACGTTACTATAAAACTAATAGATGGCACTGTAGGTTACTATAAAACCAATAGATGGCGCTGTACATTACTATAAAACTAATAGATGGCGCTGTATGTTACTATAAAACCAATAGATGGCGCTGTACATTACTATAAAACTAATAGATGGCGCTGTACATTACTATAAAACCAATAGATGGCGCTGTACATTACTATAAAACCAATAGATGGCACTGTACGTTACTATAAAACTAATAGATGGCACTGTACATTACTATAAAACCAATAGATGGCGCTGTACGTTACTATAAAACTAATAGATGGCACTGTACATTACTATAAAACCAATAGATGGCGCTGTAGGTTACTATAAAACCAATAGATGGTGCTGTGGGTTACTATAAAACCAATAGATGGCGCTGTAGGGTACTATAAAACCAATAGATGGTGCTGTACGTTACTATAAAACCAATAGATGGCGCTGTATGTTACTATAAAACCAATAGATGGCGCTGTACATTACTATAAAACTAATAGATGGCGCTGTATGTTTATATAAAAGCAATAGATGGCGCTGTAGGTTACTATAAAACCTATAGATGGCGCTGTACGTTTATATAAAAGCAATAGATGGCGCTGTAGGTTACTATAAAACCTATAGATGGCGCTGTACGTTACTATAAAATAAATCGATGTAGCTGAAGGTTAATATAAAACCAATAGATGGCGCTGCAGGTTTCTAAAAAACTATTAGATGAAACCGTAGGTTACTAGAGAACCAATAGATGGCGCTGTAGGTTACAATTAAACTAAAAGATTGTGCTGTAGTTTACTGTAAAACAAAGAGCTGGCGTTGTAGGTTACTTTGAAACTAATATATGAAACCGTAGGCTACTAGAAAACCAATAGATGGCGCTGTTGTTTACAATTAAATTAATCGATGGCGCTGTAAGTTACTTTAAAACCAATAGATGGCGCTGTAGGTCACTATAAATACCAATAGCTGTAGGTACATATTAAACCAATAGATGAAGCTGTAGTTTAATATAAAACTTTATTATTATAAGACCAAAAAAATGGCGCTGGCATTGCAGGTTAAATTAAAACCAATAGATGGCGCTGTAGGTAAGCATAAAACTAATAGATGATGTTGTAGGTAACTATAAAACCAGTAAATCATGCTGTAGGTTACTATAAAACCAATAGATGGCGCTGTAGGTTAATATTCATCTAATAGATGGCGCTGTATGTTTATATAAAACCAATAGATGGCGCTGTAGGATAATATAAAACCAAAAAAATGGCGCTGGCACTGTAGGTTAAATTAAAACTAATAGATGACGCTGTAGGTTACTATAAAACCAATAGATGGTGCTGTAGGTTTCTAAAAAGCTATTAGATGAAACCGTAGGTTACTAGAGAACCAATAGATGGCGCTGTAGGTTACAATTAAACTAAAATATGGCGCTGTAGGTTACTATAAAACCAATAGATGGCGCTGTAGGTTCCTATAAAACCAATAGATGGCGCTGTAGGTTACTATAAAACCAATAGATGGCGCTGTAGGTTACTATAAAACCAATAGATGGTGCTGTAGGTTACTATAAAACCAATAGACGGCGCTGTAGGTTACAATAAAACCAATAGATGGCGCTGTAGGTTACTATAAAACCAATAGATGGTGCTGTAGGTTACTATAAAACCAATAGATGGCGCTGTAGGTTACTATAAAACCAATAGATGGTGCTGTAGGTTACTATAAAACCAATAGATGGTGCTGTAGGTTACAATAAAACCAATAGATGGCGCTGTAGGTTACTATAAAACCAATAGATGGTGCTGTAGGTTACTATAAAACCAATAGATGGTGCTGTAGGTTACTATAAAACCAATAGATGGTGCTGTAGGTTACTATAAAACCAATAGATGGCGCTGTAGATTACAATTAAACTAATTGATGGTGTTGTAGGTTACTATAAAACCAATAGATGGCGCTGTAGGTTACTATAAAACCAATAGATGGTGTTGTAGGTTACTATAAAACCAATAGATGGCGCTCTACGTTACTATAAAACCAATCGATGGCACTGTACGATACCATAAAACCAATAGATGGTGCTGTAGGTTACTATAAAACCAATAGATGGCGCTGTAGGTTACAATAAAACCAATAGATGGCGCTGTAGGTTACTATAAAACCAATAGATGGCGCTGTAGATTACAATTAAACTAATTGATGGTGTTGTAGGTTACTATAAAACCAATAGATGGCGCTGTATGTTACTATAAAACCAATGGATGGCGCTGTAGGTTACTATGAAATTAATGGATGAAACCGTAGGCTACTACAAAACAAATAGATGGCGCTGTAAATTAGTACAAAACCAATAGATGGCACCGTAGGGTACTAGAAAACCAAGAAATGATGCAGTAAGTTATTATTATACCAATAAATGGCACTGTACGTTACTATAAAACCAATAGATGGCGCTGTAGGTTACTATAAAACCAATAGATGGTGCTGTGGGTTACTATAAAACCAATAGATGGCGCTGTAGGGTACTATAAAACCAATAGATGGGGCTGTACGTTACTATAAAACCAATAGATGGCGCTGTAGGTTACTATAAAACCAATAGATGGTGCTGTAGGGTACTATAAACCAATAGATGGTGCTGTGGGTAATATAAAACCAATAGATGGCGCTGTAGGTTACTATAAAACCAATAGATGGCGCTGTAAGTTACTATGAAACCAATAGATGGCGCTGTGGGTTACTATAAAACCAATAGATGGCGCTGTAGGTTACTATAAACCAATAGATGGTGCTGTGGGTAATATAAAACCAATAGATGGCGCTGTAGGTTACTATAAAACCAATAGATGGCGCTGTAAGTTACTATGAAACCAATAGATGGCGCTGTAGGTTACTATAAAACCAATAGATGGAGCTGTAGGTTACTATAAAACCAATAGATGGAGCTGTAGGTTACTATGAAACCAATAGATGGCGCTGTAGGTTACTATAAAACCAATAGATGGCGCTGTACGTTACTATAAAACCAATAGATGGCGCTGTAGGTTACTATAAAACCAATAGATGGCGCTGTACGTTACTATAAAACCAATAGATGGAGCTGTAGGTTACTATAAAACCAATAGATGGCGCTGTAGGTTACTATGAAACCAATAGATGGCGCTGTAGGTTACTATAAAACCAATAGATGGCGCTGTAGGTTACTATAAAACCAATAGATGGAGCTGTAGGTTACTATAAAACCAATAGATGGCGCTGTAGGTTACTATAAAACCAATAGATGGAGCTGTAGGTTACTATAAAACCAATAGATGGCGCTGTAGGTTACTATAAAACCAATAGATGGAGCTGTAGGTTACTATGAAATTAATAGATGAAACCGTGGGCTACTAGAAAACAAATACATGGCGCTGTTGTTTACAATTAAACTAATAGATGGTGCTGTACGTTACTATAAAACCAATAGATGGCGCTGTAGGTTACTATTAAACAAATAGATGGCGGTATAGGTTTCTATAAAACAATTAGATGAGACCGTAGGTTACTAGAAAACCAATAGATGGTGCTGTACGTTACTATAAAGCAAGAGATAGTAACATAGTAACATAGTTCGTAAGGCTGAATGAAGACATTGTCCATCTAGTCCAGCCTGTCTATCCTCCTGTGTTGATCCAGAGGAAGGCAAAAAAACCCAAGGCCAGAAGCCAATTAGCCCTTTGGGGAAAAAAATTCCTTCCCAACTCCCTAATGGCAATCAGACTGTTCCCTGGATCAACCCCTAATAGTTCCTACCTGCCTGTATACCCGGATTATCAAATAATCTTAGATTTATAGCCTACTAGCTTACCCGTCGCACGTTGCTGCGAAGACAGACATACATATATTCGTTTTTATATATCTAGATAACAACCAATGACAGCGCAGCTTTCATGTTACCTCAGCTTTATAATATAACAACCAATCACAGCGCAGCTCACATGTTACTTCAGCTTTATAATATAACAACCAATCACAGCGCAGCTTTCATGTTACCTCAGCAGAAAGAGAAATAACAACCAATCACAGCGCAACTTTTATTCTGCCTCAGCAATATAAAAAATAGTAACCAGCGGTATAATATATAGCAACCAATCACAGCACAGCTTTCAAGTAACCTGAGTAGTATGAGAAGTATCAACCAATCACAGCACAGCTCTCATGTTACCTCAGCAGTATAAGAAATGGTAACCAATCACAGCACAGCTTTCATTTTACCTCAGCAGTATAAGAAATAGCAACCAATCACAGCACAGCTTTCATTTTACCTCAGCATTCTCAATATCCAGCAATTGTCTTGCGAAACGTTCGGCGGATGCATCATCTTGTAGTTGAACACGCCTCCCGTTGGTCGTAATGCCTTTTGCTTTCGTGCTTGAGATGGAAATCAAACGATCTTTGTCTGGGGGGCATAACTGTCGATGACGCTCGCACGGGCGCCACCTATCGTAGGATAGATGTACTATGCCAGTAATCTTTCCAGGAGTGTACTCAGCAACTTCCCAAAATTTCATGGCGATTGGATGAATGGTGTAGTAATGCATAAAGGACAGACATACAGACATTCATTCATTTTTATATATATAGATGACATCAGGAAGTGAGAGAATTAGATTCTGTACGTAAAATTTGGACGCTAATTCTTTTGCGCTTAGAATCGAATAATTGAGTTGGGACCCATTAACTTTTCCTATTTATGACATAATCAATGCTCGTGCCAAATTTCAGGTTTCTACGACATCGGGAAGGGAGAGAATTAGTGGCAATGATGGAAATCGAACAATCTACGTGGGGGGGGGGGGCGTAACTTTCGACGACGCTCGCGAGCCATTTATCGTAGGATAGTTGTACTATGCCTATAATCTTCCCAGGAGTGTACTCAACAACTTCCCAAAGTTTCATGGCGATCGGATGAATGGTGTAGTAGCGCATAAAGGACAAACAGACACACAGACACACAGACAGACACACAGACAGACATACATTCAATTTTATATATATAGACTAGCGTACCCGTCGCGCGTTGCTGCGAAGACAGACACAAATACATTCGTTGCTGCGAAGACAGACAGACATAGCTATCCAATCCAGTTATTTACACTTTGCTTGTCTGCCTGCGTGCCGTGGATTATTCTAGGGGTTTTGCCCAGCTCGCAACATTGTATCCAATAAGCGAGTTCTCCACTAAACATTGTTCTCCATGAAAGAACTGAGCGTACCTTTTTTAAAAATGACGGCAGCAGCGACCAATAAGATTTTGTAGGCCGCTGCTTCCCCCTTGCGGGCTGAATAAAATAGCCGTTGTGTGAAACATCC
Source organism: Eleutherodactylus coqui (assembly GCF_035609145.1). Lineage (NCBI taxonomy): Eukaryota > Metazoa > Chordata > Amphibia > Anura > Eleutherodactylidae > Eleutherodactylus > Eleutherodactylus coqui. The sequence continues at coordinate 206,942,126 of NC_089844.1, forward strand.
AATTTATCCGGCTTCTGTGGCTTCTTGGGAAGATAGCCTAGTACATGTTTGCCCACTTCCAACTCCAATGGAGACTGACTGTAAATGGCTGGCGTGCTCTAGTATTTATGGTTCCAAGCTGTACGTGTCATTGCATACAGTCTGTCTATCTATCTATCTATCTATCTATCTATCTATCTATCTATCTATCTATCTATCTATCTATCTGGGTTATTGCATACAGTCTATCTATCTATCTATCTATCAGGGTTATTGCATACAGTCTATCTATCTATCTATCTATCTATCTATCTATCTATCTATCTATCTATCTATCTATCAGGGTTATTGCATACAGTCTATCTATCTATCTATCTATCAGGGTTATTGCATACAGTCTATCTATCTATCTATCAGGGTTATTGCATACAGTCTATCTATCTATCTATCTATCTATCTATCTATCTATCTATCTATCTATCAGGGTTATTGCATACAGTCTATCTATCTATCTATCTATCTATCTATCTATCTATCTATCTATCAGGGTTATTGCATACAGTCTATCTATCTATCTATCTATCTATCTATCTATCTATCTGTCTGTCTGTCTGTCTATCTGGGTTATTGCATACAGTCTATCTATCTGTCTGTCTATCTGGGTTATTGCATACAGTCTATCTATCTGTCTGTCTATCTGTCTATCTATCTATCTATCTATCTATCTATCTGTCTGTCTGTCTATCTGTCTGTCTATCTGGGTTATTGCATACAGTCTGTCTGTCTGTCTATCTGTCTATCTGGGTTATTGCATACAGTCTATCTATCTGTCTGTCTATCTATCTATCTGGGTTATTGCATACAGTCTATCTATCTATCTATCTATCTATCTATCTATCTATCTATCTATGACATCAGGAAATGAGAGAATTAGATTCCGTACGTAAAATTTGAACGCTAATTCTTTGGCGCTTTGAATTGAATAATCAAGTTGGGACCCATTAACTTTTCCTATTTATGACATAATCAATGCTCGTGCCAAATTTCAAGTTTCTATGACATTGGGAAGTGAGAGAATTAAATTCCGTACATAAAATTTGGACGCTAATTCTTTTGCACTTAGAATTGAATAATCGAGTTGGGATGAGACATAAGGCCTTGCCCATAAGCATTCCCCAACCTCCAAGAACTGAACCTACCTACCTGAATGAGCCTACCTGAATGAGATTTTGTAGGCCGCTGCTTCCCCCTTGCAGGCTGAATAAAATAGCCGTTGGGTGGAACATACAATTTATCCGGCTGCTGTGGCTTCTTAGGAAGATATCCTAGTACTTGTTTACCCACTTCCAACTCCAATGGTAATTGGCTGGCGTGCTCTAGTGGTTCCAAGCTGTACGTGTCATAATAGAGCCTTAATGACATCACAATGCAGCTTTATAGAACATGTTGGGGCATGTTCAAGGGCGTCCGATGTTGATGACATCAGTGATGACATCACAATAGCAGGTGGCTTACTTATTCGATCTACGTGGGGGGGTGGTAACTTTCGACGATGCTCGCGTGCGCGCCATTTATCGTAGGATAGTTGTACTATGCCTATAATCTTCCCAGGAGTGTACTCAACAACTTCCCAAAGTTTCATGGCGATCGGATGAATGGTGTAGTAGCGCATAAAGGACAAACAGACACGCACGCACGCAGACACGCACGCACGCACGCAGACAGACATACATTCAATTTTATATATATAGATAATATCCTTCCTCTCCAGAAGGACATCAAGTCCCCTTTTAAACTCCTCTATGGATCCTGCCATCACCACTTCCTCCGGTAGAGAGTTCCACAGTCTCACTGCTCTAACAGTAAAGACCCCTTTCTATGTTGGTGATGAAACCTACTTTCCTCTAATCGTAGCGGATGTCCTCTTGTTACCGTCGCAGTCCTGGGTGTAAACAGATCGTGGGAGAGATCCTTGTATTGTCCCCTCATGTACTTATACATGGTTATTTGATCACCTCTTAGCCGTCTTTTTTCCAGGGTGAATAGTCCCAATTTTGGTGCCTCTCTGGGTATTCCAGTCCTGTCATTCCATGTATTAGTTTAGTTGCCCTTCTTTGAACCCCCTTCAGTACTGTAACATCTTTCCTGAGCACCGGTGACCAGAATTGTACGCAGTATTCCATGTGAGGCCTGACAAGTGCCTTATATAATGGAAGGATAACGTTCTCGCCCCTCGCCCCTATACCTCTTTTACTGCACCCCAAGACTTTATTTGCCTTTGCAGCAGCTGACTGGCATTGGTTACTCCAGTTTAGTCTACTATCCACTAATACCCCCAGATCCTTTTTCCATCCCACTTTTCCCTAGCAGTACCCCATTCAGTGTATATTGGTGACATCCGTTTCTCCTGCCCATGTGCATAGTCTTACATTTATCAACATTGAACTTCATTTGCCATTCTCTCCCCCAGCCCCCGGCTTATCCAGGTCCGTTTGTAGCCGCACATTGTCCTCCGTTGCATTAATTATATTGTATAATTTTGTATCCTCTGCAAATATTGATATTTTGCTGTGCAGCCCCTCTATCAGGTCATTGATAAATATGTTGTACAGAGTGGGGCCTAACCCTGTGGCCCCCACTAGTGACTGTGGCCCAATCAGAGTACGAACCATTTATTATCACCCTCTGCTTTCTATCATTGAGCCACTTTTTAACCCACTTACACACGTTTTCACCCAATCCGAGCTGCCTCATTTTGTATATTAGCTAGAGATGAGCGAACGTAATCGTCCGAGCTTGATGCTCGTTCGAGTATTAGCGTGTTTGAGATGCTCGTTACTCGTGACGAGCACCACGCGATATTCGAGTTACTTTCACTTTCATCTCTGAGATGTTAGCGCGCTTTTCTGGCCAATTGAAAGACAGGGAAGGCATTACAACTTCCCCCTGCGACATTCAAGCCCTATACCACCCCCCTGCAGTGAGTGGCTGGGGAGATCAGGTGACACCCGAGTATTCTGCCCCGCCCGCGGCTCGCCTCAGATGCGTTCTGACAGAGATCAGGGAAAGTGCTGCTGGTGCCGGAGCTGCTATAGGGAGAGTGTTAGGAGTATTTTAGGCTTCAAGAACCCCAACGGTCCTTCTTAGGGCCACATCTGACCGTGTGCAGTACTGTTGAGGCGGCTTTTAGCAGTGTTGCACAATTTTTTTTTTTTTGTATATCGGGCATGCAGAGCATTGCGTCCTCAGTCTGCAGTCATTGTACAGAGTATAGGGCCAGTACTGGTGAGGCAGGGAAAGAGATATACAGGCTATATAGGCAGTGGGCTTTTTCAAAAAAATTGGGGAAAAATACTATATTTGGGCTGCCTGTGACCGTTTTCAGTTTACTGCGTGTCTGCTGGGGGTAGTAGTCCTAATTAATACGCAGCTAAGCGTTACAACAGGCTTGCGCAAAATTGTTTCCTGGCTCTGCTGTCTCCGTTACATCACCGCCGTCATCCCGGCAGAGGGAAACAGTATACATAATATTATACACTGCCTACAGTATCTGTCTGCTGGGGGTAGTAGTCCTAATTAATACGCAGCTAAGCGTTACAGCAGGCTTGCGCAAAATTGTTTCCTGGCTCTGCTGTCTCTGTTACATCACCGCCGTCATCCCGCCAGAGGGAAACAGTATACATAATATTATACGCTGCCTACAGTATCTGTCTGCTGGGGGTAGTAGTCCTAAATAATACGCAGCTAAGCGTTTCAGCAGGCTTGCACAAAATTGTTTCCTGGCTCTGCTGTCTCCGTTACATCACCGCCGTCATCCCGCCAGAGGGAAACAGTATAAATAATATTATACGCTGCCTACAGTATCTGTCTGCTGGGGGTAGTAGTCCTAATTAATACGCAGCTAAGTGTTACAGCAGCCTTGCGCAAAATTGTTTCCTGGCTCTGCTGTCTCCGTTACATCACCGCCGTCATCCCGCCAGAGGGAAACAGTATACATAATATTATACGCTGCCTACAGTATCTATCTGCTGGGGGTAGTAGTCCTAATTAATACGCAGCTAAGCGTTACAGCAGGCTTGCGCAAAATTGTTTCCTGGCTCTGCTGTCTCTGTTACATCACCGCCTTCATCCCGCCAGAGGGAAACAGTATACATAATATTATACGCTGCCTACAGTATCTGTCTGCTGTATCAGCTCAGCATTTAAAAAAAATAGAAGCAAAATACTTAAGGCCTACTACTGGCCTTTGGCCACTTGACTGCTTCTGCGCTGTGAATTCCACTAGCTCAGTCATACGCACCTACGTCTCACTACAGGCATGCACAAAATTGTTTCCTGGCTCTGCTGTGTGTTCCGTAAGGGAAGTCAGCCTCCAACCACAGGCCAATAAGCGGCACATTTAATTGCAGCGTTCTGTTTCTGCACTACTGGTAATACACCATGCTGAGGGGTAGGGGTAGGCCTAGAGGACGTGGACGTGAACGCGGGCGAGGACGCGGAGGCCCAAGTCAGGGTGTGGGCACAGGCCGAGCTCCTGATCCAGGTGTATCGCAGCCGACTGCTGCGGGATTAGGAGAGAGGCACGTTTCTGGCGTCCCCACATTCATCTCACAATTAATGGGTCCAAGCAGTAGACCTTTATTAGAAAATGAGCAGTGTAAGCAGGTCCTCTCGTGGATGGCAGAAAGTGCATCTAGCAATCTATCGACCACCCAGAATTCTGCGCCGTCCACTGCTGCGCCGTCCAATTCTGCGCCGTCCACTCTGAATCCTCTGGCTGCTGCTCCTCCTTCCTCCCAGCCTCCTCACTCCATTACAATGACACATTCTGAGGAGCAGGCAGACTCCCAGGAACTGTTCCCGGGCCCCTGCCCAGATTGGGCAGCAGTGGTTCCTCTCCCACCGGAGGAGTTTATCGTGACCGATGCCCAACCTTTGGAATGTTCCCGGGGTCCGGGGGATGAGGCTGGGGACTTCCGGCAACTGTCTCAAGAGCTTTCAGTGGGTGAGGAGGACGATGACGATGAGACACAGTTGTCTATCACTCAGGTAGTAGTAATTGGAGTAAGTCCGAGGGAGGAGCGCACAGAGGATTCGGAGGAAGAGCAGCAGGACAATGAGGTGACTGACCCCACCTGGTTTGCTACGCCTACTGAGGACAGGTCTTCAGAGGGGGAGGCAAGTGCAGCAGCAGGGCAGGTTGGAAGAGGCAGTGCGGTGGCCAGGGGTAGAGGCAGGGCCAGACCGAATAATCCACCAACTGTTTCCCAAAGCGGCCCCTCGCGCCATGCCACCCTGCAGAGGCCGAGGTGCTCAAAGGTCTTGCAGTTTTTCACTGAGAGTGCAGATGACCGACGAACAGTGGTGTGCAACCTTTGTCGCGCCAAGATCAGCTGGGGAGCCACCACCACCAGCCTCACCACCACCAGCATGCGCAGACATATGATGGCCAAGCACCCCACAAGGTGGGACGAAGGCCGTTCACCGCCTCCGGTTTGCACCGCTGCCTCTCCCCCTGTGCCCCAACCTGCCACTGAGATCCAACCCCCCTCTCAGGACACAGGCATTACCGTCTCTTGGCCTGCACCCACACCCTCACCTCCGCTGTCCTCAGCCCCATCCACCAATGTCTCTCAGCGCACCGTCCAGCCGTCGCTAGCGCAAGTGTTGCAGCGCAAGCGCAAGTACGCCGCCACGCAACCGCACGCTCAAGCGTTAAACGTGCACATAGCCAAATTTATCAGCCTTGAGATGCTGCCGTATAGGGTTGTGGAAACGGAGGCTTTCAAAGGTATGATGGCGGCCGCGGCCCGGCGCTACTCAGTTCCCAGTCGCCACTACTTTTCCCGATGTGCCGTCCCAGCCCTGCACGACCACGTCTCCCGCAACATTGTACGCGCCCTCACCAACGCGGTTACTGCCAAGGTCCACTTAACAACGGACACGTGGACAAGCACAGGCGGGCAGGGCCACTATATCTCCCTGACGGCACATTGGGTGAATTTAGTGGAGGCTGGGACAGAGTCAGAGCCTGGGACCGCTCACGTCCTACCCACCCCCAGAATTGCGGGCCCCAGCTCGGTGGTGGTATCTACGGCGGTGTATGCTTCCTCCACTAAACCACCCTCCTCCTCCTCCTCCTATGCAACCTCTGTCTCGCAATCAAGATGTGTCAGCAGCAGCACGTCGCCAGCAGTCGGTGTCACGCGGCGTGGCAGCACAGCGGTGGGCAAGCGTCAGCAGGCCGTGCTGAAACTACTCAGCTTAGGAGAGAAGAGGCACACGGCCCACGAACTGCTGCAGGGTCTGACAGAGCAGACCGACCGCTGGCTTGCACCGCTGAGCCTCCAACCGGGCATGGTCGTGTGTGACAACGGCCGTAACCTGGTGGTTGCTCTGCAGCTTGGCAGCCTCACGCACGTGCCATGCCTGGCCCACGTCTTTAATTTGGTGGTTCAGCGCTTTCTGAAAAGCTACCCACGCTTGTCAGACCTGCTCGGCAAGGTGCGCAAGTCCCACACGGACGCTGCCACCCTGCGCACCCTGCAACATCGGTTTCATCTGCCAGTGCACCGACTGCTGTGCGACGTGCCCACACGGTGGAACTCTATGCTCCACATGTTGGCCAGGCTCTACGAGCAGCGTAGAGCTATAGTGGAATACCAACTCCAACATGGGTGGCGCAGTGGGAGTCAGCCTCCTCAATTCTTTACAGAAGAGTGGGCTTGGTTGGTAGACATCTGCCAGGTCCTTGGAAACTTTGAGGAGTCTACCCAGATGGTGAGCGGCGATGCTGCAATCATTAGCGTCACCATTCCCCTGCTATACCTCTTGAGAAGTTCCCTGCAAAGCATAAAGGCAGACGCTTTGCACTCGGAAACAGAGGCGGGGGAAGACAGTATGTCGCTGGATAGTCAGAGCACCCTCCTGTCTATATCTCAGCGTGTTGAGGAGGAGGAGGGGGAAGAGACAGCTTGGCCCACTGCTGAGGGCACCCATGCTGCTTGCCTGTCATCCTTTCTGTGTGTATGGCCTGAGGAGGAGGAGGAGGAGGATCCTGAAAGTGATCTTCCTAGTGCGGACAGTCATGTGTTGCGTACAGGTACCCTGGCACACATGGCTGACTTCATGTTAGGATGCCTTTCTCGTGACCCTCGCGTTACACGCATTCTGGCCACTACGGATTACTGGGTGTACACACTGCTCGACCCACGGTATAAGGAGAACCTTTCCACTCTCATACCCGAAGAGGAAAGGGGTTCGAGAGTGATGCTATACCACAGGACCCTGGCGGACAAACTGATGGTAAAATTCCCATCCAACAGCGCTAGTGGCCGAAGGCGCAGTTCCGAGGGCCAGGTAGCAGGGGAGGCGCGGAGATCAGGCAGCATGTACAGCACAGGCAGGGGAACACTCTCTAAGGCCTTTGACAGCTTTCTGGCTCCCCAGCAAGACTGTGTCACCGATCCCCAGTCAAGGCTGAGTCGGCGGGAGCACTGTAAAAGGATGGTGAGGGAGTACGTAGCCGATCGCACGACCGTCCTCCGTGACGCCTCTGCCCCCTACAACTACTGGGTGTCGAAGCTGGACACGTGGCCTGAGCTCGCGCTGTATGCCCTGGAGGTGCTTGCTTGTCCTGCGGCTAGCGTCTTGTCAGAGAGGGTGTTTAGTGTGGCTGGGGGAATCATCACAGATAAGCGTACCCGCCTGTCAACCGACAGTGCCGACAGGCTTACACTCATCAAGATGAACAAAGCCTGGATTTCCCCAGACTTCTTTTCTCCACCAGCGGACAGCAGCGCTACCTAAGCAATACGTAGGCTGCACCCGCGGATGGAAGCATCGTTCTCTATCACCATCCAAAACGGGGACCTTTTAGCTTCATCAATCTGTGTATAATATTCATCCTCCTCCTCCTGCTCCTCCTCCTGAAACCTCACGTAATCACGCCGAACTCGCAATTTTTCTTAGGGCCACAAGGCTCAGTCATATAATTTTTCTAAACAATGTTTATACGTTTCAATGCTCATTAAAGCGCTGAAACTTTCACCTGAACCAATTTTTATTTTAACTGGGCCGCCTACAGGCCTAGTTACCAATTAAGCCACATTAACCAAAGCGATTAATGGGTTTCACCTGCCCTCTTGGTTGGGCATGGGCAATTTTTCTGACGTACATTAGTACTGTTGGTACACCAATTTTTGGGGGCCCTCGCCTACATTGTAATCCTAGTAATTTTTAGCCCACCTGCATTACAGCTGACGTTACATCAGCTGTGTTGGGCACTGCAATGGGATATTTTTATGTACCGCCGGTGGGTTCCAGGGAGCCACCCATGCTGTGTGTCCACAGGGAGTTGTAACTGCATGTGTCCACTTCTAAAGAACCCCAGTCTGACTGGGGCATGCAGTGTGGGCCGAAGCCCACCTGCATTAAACATGACATTACCTCAGCTGTGATGGGCAATGCAATGGGATATATTTATGTACCGCCGGTGGCTTTCTGGCACCCACCCATGCTGTCGGTCCACAGGGACTTCACAATAGGGAGTTGTACCTGCTTGTGTCTATGAATTAAAAACCCCGGTCAGACTGGGGCATGCAGTGTGGGCCGAAGCCCACCTGCATTAAACCTGACGTTACCTCAGCTGTGCTGGGCACTGCAATGGGATACATTTATGTACAGCCGGTGGGTTCCAGGGAGCCACCCATGCTGTGGGTGCACACGGAATTCCCATTGCGGAGTTGTACCTGGCTGTGACTATTTATAAAAAACCGCAGTCTGACTGGGGCATGCAGACACCTTGACAGAATGAATAGTGTGTGGCACATAGGTTCCCCATTGCTATGCCCACGTGTGCAGCTCCTGATGGAGGTGGCACAGGATTATATTTCTCATTGCTTCTGTACAGCATTGTGGGCTATCGCCCCGCCCCTTTTAAAGAGGGTCGCTGCCTAGTCGTGCCAACCCTCTGCAGTGTGTGCCTGCGGTTCCTCCTCATGGCAGACGCACTTATAAATAGACATGAGGGTGGTGTGGCATGATGGCAGCTGAAGGCTGCGCAGGGACACTTTGGTGTGCGCTGTGGACACTGGGTCGTGCGGGGGGTTGGGCAGCATGTAACCCAGGAGAAGTGGCAGTGGAGTGTCATGCAGGCAGTGATTGTGCTTTGTTGGAGGTAGTGTGGTGCTTAGCTAAGGTATGCATTGCTAATGAGGGCTTTTCAGAAGTAAAAATTGCTGGGAGGGGTGGAGGCACTCTTGCCGCTATTGTGGCTTAATAGTGGGACCTGGGAACTTGAGATGCAGCCCAACATGTAGCCCCTCGCCTGCCCTATCCGTTTCTGTGTCGTTCCCATCACTTTCTTGAATTGCCCAGATTTTCACAAATGGAAACCTTAGCGAGCATCGGTGATATACAAAAATGCTCGGGTCGCCCATTGACTTCAATGGGGTTCGTTATTCGAAACGAACCCTCGAGCATCGCGAAAATTTCGTCTCGAGTAACGAGCACCCGAGCATTTTGGTGCTCGCTCATCTCTAATATTAGCCTATTATGTGGCACGGTGTCAAAGGCTTTAGAGAAATCCAGATATACAAGATCAATAGATTCTCCCTGGTCCAGCTTAGAGCTTACTTCATCGTAGAAACTGATCAGATTTGTCTGACATGAGCGACCCTTCATGAACCCATGCTGGTGAGGAGTTATTCCCTTATTCTCCTTGAGGTGCTCATCAATGGCGTCTCGCAGAATCCCCTCGAAAATTTTTCCCGTTACTGAAGTGAGACTTACCGGCCTGTAGTTACCAGGCTCACTTTTGGTGCCCTTTTTTATAAATTGGAACCATGTTGGCAATGCGCCAATCCAATGGTACTACACCGGTCTTGATAGTGTCTAGAAATATTAGGTATATCGGCCTAGCTATCTCGTCACTTAGTTCCCTTAGTATCCTTGGGTGTAATCCATCTGGGCCTGGCGATTTATCGATTTTAATCTTCTTTAACCTGTTCCGCACTTCCTCCTGCTTTAGGTATGACATATTTTGCGAGGGGTTTATTTTATTCCCCTGTATCTCGTGTGGCATTTCCTTTTTCGTTTGTGAACACGCTTGAAAAGAAACTATTTAATAGGTTTGCCTTCCCTCCATCATCTTCCTGCATTATTTGTTAAAGGGCCAGCGCTCTCTCTGCAAATCCTTTGGTGTTAATATAGTTGAAAAATAGCTTCGGGTTGTTTTTGCTCTCTTTTGCGATCCGTCTTTCTGCTTCCTCCTTGGCAGTTTTGATCTTATCTTTGCATATTTTGTTTTTTTCCCTGTATGATTTTAGCGCTTCTTCGCTGCCTTCTTGCTTTAGTAGTTTGAACGCTTTCTTTTTTTCGTTTATTGCCCCTCGTACCGTCTTGTCGAGCCACATTGGTTTCCTTTTAGTTGAGTTTCTTTTATTTTTAAAGGGAATGAACTGCTCACATGAGGTGATTAGGATCCTTTTAAACTCCTCCCATTTGTCCTCCGTACTGATATTTTTGAGGATGTTGTCCCAATTAATGTTACCGATAGTAGTTCTAAGCTCATCAGATTTTGCTTTACTAAAGTTTAGTTTCTTTGCCACTCCCTGATAAGGCTTCCTATTGATTGACAGCTGGAAGTTGATTATATTGTGGTCGCTGATCCCCAAGTGCCCCTCCACCTGCACCCCCTTTATACGTTCTGGTTTGTTGGTTAGTACTAGGTCCAGAGTGGCCCTCCCTCTTGTTGGTTCCTGCACAAGTTGGTTCAGGTAATTGTCTTTAATTACTCTCAAGAACTTATCACCCCTGTGAGATTTGCAGGTTTCGTTCTCCCATGTTATATCTGGGTAATTAAAGTCCCCCATGATAATTACTTCGTTGCGCTTTGACACTTCTTCTATCTGCCTTAGTAGTAAGTTTCCAGTTTCTTCTGTTGCTTTTGGTGGTCTATAGAAGACCCCTATCAGGATTTTGTTATTTTTCCTCCCTGTATTTCTACCCACAGAGATTCCACCTGTTCGTCTCCTACCCTTATATCCTCCCGTAGCCTCGGCTTCAAGTTTGATTTGACGTACAGACATACCCCTCCCCCTTTCTGGTTCCTTCGGTCTCTTCTGAAGAGATTGTACCCCTGCAAATTCACCGCCCAATCGCACTTATCATCAAGCCATGTTTCCGTTATTCTGACTATATCATAGTTTTCATCAGTCATTCTCGCTTCAAGCTCGCCCACTTTACCGATCAGAGTCCTTGCATTCGTGGTCATACAATTGATATCGTTAATTTTGTTTTTTAAATTCGTTTTTTTGCTATTCGTACTTATGGCTGACCTCACATTTCTAACTGTACTAACCCCACCCCCCCCTCGCTCGACCCCCATTCCCATTTCTTTGGCCCAGGTCGCTAGTTACACTGGCTACCCCATTATTTCTCATTTTGCCCTCCCCCCCAGTCCCTAGTTTAAACACTCCTCCAGCCTTCTAGCCATCTTCTCCCCCAGCACAGCTGCACCCTCCCCATTAAGATGCAGCCCGTCCCTATGGTAGAACCCAAATCTCTCCTTCTTACACCAACTCTGGAGCCACTTGTTTACCTCCCTAAGATCCTGCTGCCTTTCTAGTGTGGCTTTAGGTACAGGTAGTATTTCCGAGAAAACTACCCTGGAGGTCCGCGCCCTGAGCTTGGACCCTAGGTCCCTGAAATCATTTTTGAGGGCCCTCCATTGACCTCTAACTTGTTCATTGGTGCCAACGTGCACCATGACTGCTGGATCCTCACCAGCCCCTCCCAGTAATTTGTAAATCCCATCCGCGATGTGTCGAACTCGAGCGCCAGGAAGACAACACACCATTCGACAATCCCGGTCTTTATGGCAGATTGCCCTCTCTGTCCCCCTTATAATTGAGTCCCCCACCACTACGACCTGTCTAGCCTGCCCTGCGCTCCCCGTCCCCGTCTCACTGGAGCAGTCATCCCCCTGGCGTTCAGAGGGCATGTCGTGCTGCAGCGGTGCTGGCTCTGTAATGGCATCCCCCTCAACTGCCAATGTTGGAAACTTGTTGGGTTGTGCCAGTTCAGGACTAGCCTCCATGGTTCTCTTCCCTCCTTCTATCTGTCACCCAGCTTGCTGCCTGCTCCCCCTGCTCTTCCGTACTACCGTCCGCCCCAACCTCTACCCCAGTGAGTGCCTGCTCAGTGAGCAGCAAACTCCTTTCCAGGATGTCAATGGCTCTCAGTGCTGCCAGTTGCTCATTTAGATCCAGGATTTGGGCTTCTAAATGTTCGACGTGCACGCATCTTGTACAACAGTATGCACCCTCGATCGGCTGGTCAAGGACCGCATACATTGCACAAGTAGCACACTGGATGGCATTGCCAGGCATGGAGCTCATCCTAATGGGGATCTACAATTTACTGTGGAAGTAGTGAAGATAGATTTGTTTACACGCTGTCGCCTCTGCTCAACCGCTCACTCGCTGCCTCTCACCTGCTGCCTCCTGCAAAGACCACTCACGCGCAGTCGCTCACTCGCTGCCGCCTCTGTGAAACCGCTCACACGCTACCCCCTCTGCGCAACCGCTCACACGCTACCCCCTCTGCGCAACCGCTCACACGCTACCCCCTCTGCGCAACCGCTCACACGCTGCCCCCTCTGCGCAACCGCTCACACGCTGCCCCCTCTGCGCAACCGCTCACACGCTGCCCCCTCTGCGCAACCGCTCACACAACAAAAAATGTTTTTGTTTTTTTTCCCCCCTCTTCACAAACACTTAGACCCACAGACACACACACTTACACTAGGTACACAGAAAACACACTAGATACACAGAAGACAAACACTTAGATTCACACACACAGAAGATACTTCTCGGCTCCTGTTGCAGCTCCTCCACAGTGACGTCACCTGCTCTCCCGGCGGCCGCTCACTCCACCTGTCACTCTGCCCTCCTGCTGCTGCTCCGGGACCTGCTCCGCTTCTGCACTCCTGCCGGCTCTTCCTCGGACTTCTGTCACCTCCGGGTGCCGGTATCGGCTCCTCCGCTGGTCCGATGCCCACTTCTGCCCTTCAGACCCTTCAGACCCCCGCTCGTGCCTCTGCCTCGGCACGCTGCTCCTGGCGTCTGACGTCAGTTCCGCTGAGATGGAACCCACTGAGACGGTTTAGCTCACTGATGGCGCTGTAGGTTACTATGTAACTAATAGATGTAACCGTAGGCTACTAGAAAATCAATAGATGGCGCTGTTGTTTACAATTAAACTAATAGATGGCGCTGTAAGTTACTATAAAACCAAGAGATGGCGCTGTAGGGTAGAAATAAACCGATAGATGGCGCTGTAGGTTACTAGAAAACCAAGAAATGATGCAGTAAGTTATTATTATACCAATAGATGGCGCTGTAGGTTACTATAAAACCAATAGATGGCGCTGTAGGTTACTAGAAAACAAATAGCTGACGGTATAGATTTCTATAAAACAATTAGATGAAACCGTAGGTTACTAGAAAAACCAATAGATGGCGCTGGATGTTAAAAAAAAAACTAATAGATGACACTGTAGGTTACTGGAAAACCAATGGATGGCGCTGTAGCTTACTATAAAATTAACAGATGAAACTGTAGGCTACCAGAAAACAAATAGATGGCGCTGTTGTTTACAATTAAACTAATAGATGGCGCTGTAAGTTGCTATAAAACCAAGAGATGGCACTGTACGTTACTATAAAACCAATAGATGGCGCTGTAAGTTAATATAAAACCAATAGATGGCGCTGTACATTACTATAAAACCAATAGATGGCGCTGTAAGTTAATATAAAACCAATAGATGGCGCTGTACATTACTATAAAACCAATAGATGGCGCTGTAAGTTAATATAAAACCAATAGATGGCGCTGTACGTTACTATAAAACCAATAGATGGCGCTGTAAGTTACTATAAAACCAATAGATGGCGCTGTAGGTTACTATAAAACCAATAGATGGCGCTGTACATTACTATAAACTAATAGATGACGCTGTAAGTTACTATAAAACCAATAGATGGCACTGTAGGTTACTATAAAACCAATAGATGGCGCTGTAGGTTACTATAAAACCAATAGATGGCGCTGTACATTACTATAAAACCAATAGATGGCGCTGTAAGTTAATATAAAACCAATAGATGGCGCAGTGCATTACTATAAAACCAATAGATGGCACTGTAGGTTACTATAAAACCAATAGATGGCGCTGTAGGTTACTATAAAACCTATAGATGGCACTATAGGTTACTATAAAACCAATAGATGGCGCTGTAGGTTACTATAAAACCAATAGATGGCACTGTACGTTACTAATAAACCAATAGATGGTGGTATAGGTTAAATTAAAACTAATAGATGACACTGAAGGTTACTGGAAAACGAATAGATGGCGCTGTAGGTTACTATAAAGGCAATAGATGGCGCTGTAGGTTACTATAAAACCAATAGATGGCGCTGTAGGTTACTATAAAACCAATAGATGGCGCTGTAGGTTACTATAAACCAATAGATGGCGCTGTAGGTTACTAAAGAACCAATAGAAGAAGCTGTAGGTTAATATAAAACAAATAGTTTAAACCGTAGGTTACTGGAAAACCAATAGATGGCGCTGTAGGTTACTAAAAAATAAATAGATGGTGCTGGAGATTACTATAAAACCAATAGAGGGCGCTGTAGGTTACTAAAAAATAAATAGATGGTGCTGCAGATTACTATAAAACCAATAGATGGCACCATAGTTTACTATAAAACCAATAGATGGCGCCGTAGATTACTATAAAACCAATAGATGGCGCTGTACGTTACTATAAAACCAATAGATGGCGCTGTAGGTTACTATAAAACCAATAGATGGCGCTGTATGTTACTATAAAACTAATAGATGGCGCTGTAGGTTACTATGAAACCAATAGATGGCGCTGTATGTTACTATAAAACCAATAGATGGCGCTGTACGTTACTATAAAACCAATAGATGGCGCTGTAGGTTACTATAAAACCAATAGATGGCGCTGTACGTTACTATAAAACCAATAGATGGCGCTGTACGTTACTATAAAACCAATAGATGGCGCTGTAGGTTACTATAAAACCAATAGATGGCGCTGTACGTTACTATAAAACCAATAGATGGTGCTGTAGGTTACTATAAAACCAATAGATGGCGCTGTAGGTTACTATAAAACCAATAGATGGCGCTGTAGGTTACTATAAAACCAATAGATGGCGCTGTGGGTTACTATAAAACCAATAGATGGCGCTGTAGGTTACTAGAAAACCAATAGATGGCGCTGTACATTACTATAAAACCAATAGATGGCGCTGTAGGTTACTATAAAACCAATAGATGGCGCTGTACGTTACTATAAAACCAATAGATGGCGCTGTAGGTTACTATAAAACCAATAGATGGCGCTGTACGTTACTATAAAACCAATAGATGGCGCCGTAGATTACTATAAAACCAATAGATGGCGCCGTAGATTACTATAAACTAATAGATGGCGCCGTACGTTACTATAAAACCTATAGATGGCGCTGTAGGTTACTATAAAACCAATAGATGGCGCTGTACATTACTATAAAACCAATAGATGGCGCTGTAGGTTACTATAAAACCAATAGATGGCGCTGTACGTTACTATAAAACCAATAGATGGCGCCGTAGATTACTATAAAACCAATAGATGGCGCCGTAGATTACTATAAACTAATAGATGGCGCCGTACGTTACTATAAAACCTATAGATGGCGCTGTAGGTTACTATAAAACCAATAGATGGCGCTGTACATTACTATAAAACCAATAGATGGCGCCGTAGATTACTATAAACTAATAGATGGCGCCGTACGTTACTATAAAACCTATAGATGGCGCCGTAGTTTACTATAAAACCAATAGATGGCGCTGTAGGTTACTATAAAACCAATAGATGGCGCTGTGGGTTACTATAAACTAATAAATGACGCTGTAGGTTACTATAAAAATAATAGATTGCGTGGACGCTGGGCGGGATGGACGCTTAAGTGAAGCGCTCCGTCAAAGCGGCACCTTCTGGGACCCGTCCTAGCAGCAGCTATCGGAGATTATGGGGAAGATTAGCAAGGACAGAGGCACGGAGCACCAGGGAACCCCCCGAACCGTCAAAAGGACAGCCAGACATGCAGCGCTTCTTCAGGGAAGGGAGCGCTCGTTCCCCGCGGCCTCTTTCCAAGATGGCACCGGCACAGGAGCTCATCTCTGCACGCGGTAAGGGGGGGAGGAGGGGGCATCCTCAGATGGAGAGGACTGTAAAACTATCTCTAAGGGCTTCATGAGAGACCTGATCTCTCAAACCCTGCGCCCCTATTAGCTAAGACCTTGCTGGCAGATGGGCCACAGAGTAGAGGATTTGGAAGCTTCCTCTGCCGCTATTACTACCCATTCACTGCAAGCCTTGAAAGAGCATCACTCCCAGTTATATAGAGCATTGCTGATGCAGGCGGATCTCAAGAATAGAAGCTGGCGTAATAATGTGCGCATTAACGGCCTGCCAGAGACATTCTCAGGGGAGAGCTTGCCCAAGAAATATTTGAATCCCTGCTAGGGGCTGACAGGGCGGCAGCCATCACAATTGAACGGATCAATAGAGCCCTCAGGCCCTTGTCGTGAGCGACAGAGCCTCCTAGAGATATCATTTGCAAATTACTTACCTTTCCAGACGCACTATTAAGAGCTGCAAGGACCTGCAGAGACTTGTCCTATGCAGATGTTCCATGACCTTGCCCCCTCCACACTAGCAAAGCGCAGCCTTCTCCGTCCCCTCTTGGACGTCCTCAAGGCGTAGGAAATAAAGTATGCGTGGATTTTCCCTTTTGCTTTGGGCATTTCTCACAAAGGCAAAACAAATTCAACATCCGCAGCTCAGAAGATTTACAGAAAGTTTGGCAGGTCCTTGAAATCGAACCCATAGAACTTCCATGTTGGCAACCACTTCCCGACCCGCCGCAATTTCATTATCTAGAGACCCCAGAGAGATGGCATCTGGCTGGCAGCACCAAGTCCCCCAAGGGCAAAAAGAAAAATTCAAGAGAGGAGCTGATGTGACTTTACTGCTTGGGTACATACCCTCTCTTACAGATTTGACTTGTCTCCATCAACGCCGTCGTCTAGACCTTGTTCCATCTATGACTCCTGGCTTAGGTTATAGAGGGAATAACTTATCTTCGGCCCTTTGCCCGGCCACCCTGGAGCCGATTGAGATGGGCATCCCGATGGCCGGACCAATGTTAGATTATGGGAGGGGCTTCTGTTCCCAGCCTCCTCTCTGGTCTTATTGTTCGTCTTTCCTCTTATTTTTTCCTTTTTCTTTCTCTTCCCCGAATTCTCTCTTAGTGTGTAAAATGCTGTTAGACGATAGTTGCTTTAACAACCCATGTTATCTGCTTAATACCCCCCCTGTCGCAGGGGTCCTGGAGGAAGTAGAAGGCACATCGCGGCTCCCTCTTCCCCCTAAAACACTAATGTACCAGCGGATTTATCCTGCTGACTAGTTTATTTAGTTTTTGTTGCTAATTTTCTTCTCTTTACCCCTCTCCCGCTGCCCCCCCCCCCCCCCTCTCTCTCTCCTCTCCTTTTCTTTGTACCCCTTCCTATCCTTGAAACCAACCAAGGGGCCAATTGTGTAAGTCCTTCTGGTTACATAAGCAAGAGTACTATTCCTTTGCATTTTCACTAATCTATTCTGCTTTAGTCAGGTGGGTCGTCATGAGGGACCTTCATCTCACATCTTTCAACGTCAGAGGTCTCAACTCGCCATCCAAGAGACACAACATTGCTCTCCTCCTTAAAAGGTACGACACCAAAATTCTCTTCTTGCAAGAAACACACTTTAAGGGTGATAAATGCTTTTCGTTGCCAGGGAAACACTTCCCCCAAACTTTTCATAGCACTCACCCCACGTCTGCCTCAAAGGGGGTGTCAATCCTATTTCATAAAGATATTAACTTTGTGGAGGAAGCCCAATACAGGGACGGCGGGGGCAGAGTGTTATTTATAAGAGGTTCTCTGAACAATGTTAAATGGACCTTTGCAAATATTTATGCCCCCAATATTGATCAGATTCCTTGGTTACTAAAACATTTAGAGATCCTAAAACATTGGTCAGTTGGTGATTGCAGGAGACTTCAATATCGCACTCAATCCTCTCCTGGACTCCTCTTCAGGCCGCTCGCAGATCTCTCAAACTAAGTTGAGGAAACTCAACAGATATTTACAACAGCTAGGAGTGGTGGACACCTGGCGTTCTGCGCATCCTTCAACCAAGCACTTTTCCTACTTCTCCCTGGTCCATTCCTCTTTCCAGAGGCTGGACTACCTATTTGTCTCCTCTGACCTCCTCACAACCCTAGTCAGGGCTGATATAGACTCAATGACAGCCTCAGACCATGCACCAGTACATATTGTCCTCCGCTCACCTCGGCCGTCCTCACAGGAATGGAGATGGAGACTCAATGCTTCACTCTTAGACTCGATAGAGGATAGAGATCAACTAGCTAAATTGATGGAAGAATACTTCCGTATCAACGGAACCGGGGACAAGTCGAGTCCAATAGTCTGGGAGGCCCACAAGGCCTATATACGCGGGCTGTGGATAGCCCTGGGCTCTCACACAAAAAAACGTCTACAAAAAGAAATCGACCAGAAATTACTAATGATAGCAAAATTAGAACAAACAGCGAAGCTCTCACAAACAAAGCAGAATTTAGAGAACCTAACGGCCCTGAGGATGGATTTAGGACAATGTCTAGACTCTAGATTTAATAAAAACGACTTCATCTGAAACATATAATTTTCACACAGGGAAATAGAGGGAGTAAGTTTATCTCCTCTCATCAAAAAAGCCAGGGCAAAAAATCTCATTAAGTCAATAAAGACCCCTGTGGGCAAATCTGTGACCTCCTCTAGCGATATAGCCAAAGAGTTCCAAACTTACTACTCCAATCTTTATCATTTAAAAGGCAGCTCTCTTACCTGCGAACACGAAAATACTACCTCTATGATAGACCCTGTCTTACAGCAGGTAAATATTCCCAAACTGAGCCCTACCGAAGCTTCTTCTCTAATCTCCCCGATTACCCAACCGGAAATCAAAAAATTAATTGCCTCGTGCCCCCCGAACAAAAGTCCAGGCCCAGATGGTCTAACCATTCACTATTACAAAACCTTCCAATCTACCTTAGAGCCTAGACTTACGGATCTCTTTAACGATCTTTTGAAGGGGGCATCCTTGCCGAAACAGTCCCAAGAAGCCCACATTACTTTGATCCATAAAGACAACAAAGATCCTGAGATGTGCGGAAGCTACCGATCGATATCCTTAATTAATCTTGACATGAAACTATTGGCTAAACTCCTCGCAGGAAGGTTGGAAGCCTTTATGCCATTTCTGATTAATGGGGAACAGGCTGGTTTTGTCGGAGGGAGGGAGGGGATAGATATTTGCCTCAGACTACTACACGCGGCCCGTTATGCTCAATTCCACAATATACCCTTGGCCTTGGTAGGCACTGACGCCGAAAAGGCATTTGACAGGCTTGATTGGTGCTATATGGAGAGACTCTTACTCCGCTTTAATTTCCCGGTGGAGTTTGTCACGGCCATTTTCTCTCTCTAATTTTGAGACGCGCATAAGGTATAATGACATCCTTTCTCCTCCCTATCGCCTTCTCTCTTCATATTGGCATTAGAGCCTCTATTGCTAAAGATCAGACAGGACCCGAGCATCCGCGGACTAAATTTCGGGAAATACTCCCTCTCTACAGCGGCATTTGTCGACGATATTGTCTTTCTAATCTCTGATCCGGAAAAAAGCCTCCCCAGAGTTATTGAACAGCTTAAGGAGTTTGGATCTGTGTTCAACTTCAAGATCAATTTCTCAAAATCCATGATGTTGAACATCTCCATTCCCGCGACCCAGTATGAAGCCTTAACCCAGGCTATGTATCACTATGGGAGCTGCAGAGCACAATGCCACAAGCTGTGACAGTGTGCTCTGCCTGCACAGTCCCACAGAGAGCAGTGCAAGGGCTTTGAAAAACCAGCAGAAGATATTGCCAATATGCCGGCAATCTCCTGCTTTGTTTACAGGTTGCCATAGAGACCATCGGCTTGTCAGAAGCAAGCCGATGGCCTCTGTGCAGGGAGAGCTTGGTGCTTGGCTGTGAGAGGACAGCTAGGTACCAGCTCTTACAGCAGAGATCAGAGAAAACCTCCGATCTCTGCTGTGTTAACCCTTTACATGCTGCAGTCTATGTGACTGCAGCATGTAAAGGGCTGTCACTGCAGCATGTAAAGGGCTGTCACCATCGGACCCCCGGAATGTGATCAGGGGGTCCTGATGGGTCCCTGTGGAAGTCCCCTAAAGGGACACAAAAATAAATAAATAAATAAATAAATTTTTTTTTTAAAGTGTTAAAAAATTATAAAAGAAAAAATGTAAACAACACTTGTCTCCCTTTACTTTGTAAAAAATCAAAACTACAATCACACATGTGGTATCCATGCGTCGTAATGACCCAGAGAAGGAAGTTAATACATTATTTAACCCCTTAATGACATGGCCCCTTTTTTTCTTTTTTCCCCATTTATTTTTTTCCTCCCCCCTGTTTAAAAAAATCACAACTTGTCCAGCAAAAAACAAGCCCTCATATGGCTGTGTCAATGGAAAAATGAAAAAGGTATGGCTCTTGGGACGCAACTGCAAAACTAGTTGAAATTCAATGATTAGACCATTTTAAAAAAACCTGCCCTGGTGGGCACGACAAGGTGGTAGGAAACCCGCCACTCAAGGGGTTAAGAGCGAACTCTCCCTTTACCTGGTTGAGCGCCTCACTGGATTATTTAGGTGTAAAACTAACAAGAAAGGCGGAGGACCTATATAGCGCTAATTTTATTCCACTGCTTGGGCTTGTCAAGAGTCTGTTGAGATCATATGACGTCCCCTTTGTCTCATGGTTCGGTAGAAAGAATAATATTAAATCCTATATCCTACAAATTATTCTATACAAGATTAGGATGCTCCCCATCCACTTCCCAAAGAGCTTCTTTAAGGCCCTACGCTCCGCCTTCTCTGGCGGAGGCAGAGGAGACCAAGACTGCCCTACAGTCTGATGATCAGGAGAGGATCAGAGGGCGGCATTGACCTACCCAATCTGTATGACTTTTACCGTGCCTCCCAACTACGTTATTGGTTGGATTTGGTCCACCCTTCTAAAGACAAACTACTCCGAGCCCTAGCAGAGGGTTATGGCGGTGACTCATTGGTTGAAGACCTCTGGCTACCCTTAAGGAGCCATCTCAGAAGCAGGAACTTCAATCCTCTTCTTAGAGGCCCTTGTGGAGTTTGGGACGAACTTAGACCAGACCTCGCTCCTGACTCCTCTCCTATTCTTCCTTTGCGCTCCATCTGTAGAATGCTCGGACATCCGCCGGATCCAGGCTCTGTCTCGGTTTGGAGGAGGTTCGAATTAGTTACACTGACCAACCTGCAGTCCTTGGCTCACCCCACACTAGACTCTATTGTACAAACCCTAATGCCTGTAGAAAACCTCTCCTTTCTTCATAGAGCCCAAGTCACAGGAATTTTCAGGGAGTTCCTCAGAACTTTTAAATCCACCAGACCACGATCTCCCTTTGAGAGTGCATTTTCTGAGAATAAACCTAATTTCAGGAAAATTTCCTTTCTGCGCAAAAAATTTATTACCCCTCCTATGTCATACAAACCAGCATTTCTTACTTCCTGGGAAAAGGAATTGGGTACTTGCTTTCCTCGAGCGAGACTAACCTAATCCTAAGTACCTCTTTTGGCCTATCTTCATGCATCCTCGCTCAAGAATCGCACTATAATTATTGGTCAGATGGTATAAAACATCACAATGGCTATATGATCATAAACTCGACCCTCATGGTAACTGCTGGAGATGCAAAAATGACGTAGGTTCTGATTTACATATATGGTGGACATTACCGGCTTTGACACCCTTTCGGAGGGGGGAAAGAGAAAATCCTACAGCGAATCTCCCCGTCATTCGCTATATCCCCGGAGGTGGTCCTTCTGTCGAGACCCACCAACTTCTTCCACCCTTTGAGGAATAAATTAATCGCTTTCCTCTTAGACGCCGCAAAAGCTCTGATCCCTCGTCTCTGGCAACAAAGCATTCCACCAACACTAAAACAATGGGAAGAGAGAGTCGATCTACTATAGAAGAATTACACGGCTGGTCTAAGAATATACACAATAAAGGTTTGGAGCCCTTGGCAGAATGTGAGACTCTCAGCGGCTTGGGATTAGAGAGTAGAGGTCCCTCATCATCAGAGAGCCCGGCCTCTCCCCCCCCCCTGTACCTTCCCCTCTGTTCCACCCCCACACCTAGTCTTCTCTTTAACTTTCCTCACGGTTCTGCTTATTTCTTTATTTTCTCTCCTAACTGTTTACAATACTTTGCTTTGAGCGTTCTGGTGTAACATTGTCTTTTTGTATATGCACTATTCGTTCTCTCTCCGATGTCGGACTCCGAGATGCGTTGTGTTGTAAAAATCTCAACAAAATCTGATTTGGAAAAAAAAAAAATAAATGGCGCTGTAGGTTACTATATAACCAATAAATTAAACCGTAGGTTACTGGAAAACCAATAGATGGCGCTGTAGGTTACTATAAAACCAATAGATGGCGCTGTACATTACTATAAAACCAATAGATGGCGCTGTAGGTTACTATAAAAATAATAGATGGCGCTGTAGGTTCCTACTAAACCAAAAGATGGCCCTGTAGGTTCATATTAAACCAATAGATGGCGCTGTAGGTTCATATTAAACCAATAGATGGCGCTGTAGTTTACTAGAAAACGAATAAATGAAGCTATAGGTTACTAGAAAACCAATAGATGGCGCTGTAGATTACTAGAAAACCAATAGATAGCCCTGTAGTTTACTATAAAACCAATAGATGGCGCTGTAGGTGACTATAAAACCAATGCATGGCGCTGTAGGTGACTATAAAACCAATAGATGGCGCTGTAGGTTACTAGAAAACCAATAGATAGCCCTGTAGTTTACTACAAAACCAATAGATGGCGCTGTAGGTTACTAGAAAACCAATAGATGGCGCTGTAGATTACTAGAAAGCCAATAGATAGCCCTGTAGTTTACTAGAAAACCAATAGATGGCGCTGTAGGTGACTATAAAACCAAGAGATGGCACTGTAGGTTACTAGTAAACTGATAGATGGCGCTGTAGATTAGTATAAAACCTGAAGATGGCGCTGTAGGTTAGTTGAAAATCAATGGATGACGCTGTAGGTTACTATGAAACCAATGCATGGCGCTGTAGGTTACTATAAAACCAATAGATGGCGCTGTAGGTTACTATGAAACCAATAGATGGCGCTGTAGGTTACTGTAAAACCAATAGATGGCGCTGTAAGTTAATATAACACGAATAGATGACCCTGTAGGTTACTATAAAACCAATAGATGGCGCTGTAGGTTACTGTAAAACCAATAGATGACCCTGTAGGTTACTGTAAAACCAATAGATGACCCTGTAGGTTACTATAAAACCAATAGATGGCGCTGTAAGTTAATATAACACGAATAGATGGCGCTGTAGGTTACTATAAAACCAATAGATGGCGCTGTAGGTAAATATAACACGAATAGATGGTGCTGTAGGTTACTATAAAACCAATAGATGGCGCCGCACCTTCCTATAAAACCAATAGATGGCGCTGTAGGTTACTATAAAACCTATAGATGGCGCTGTAGGTTACTATAAAACCAATAGATGGCGCTGTACATTACTATAAAACCAATAGATGGCGCTGTAAGTTAATATAACACGAATAGATGGCGCTGTAGGTTACTATAAAACCAATAGATGGCGCTGTAGGTAAATATAACACGAATAGATGGTGCTGTAGGTTACTATAAAACCAATAGATGGCGCCGCACCTTCCTATAAAACCAATAGATGGCGCTGTAAGTTACTATAAAACCAATAGATGGCGCTGTAGGTAAATATAACACGAATAGATGGTGCTGTAGGTTACTATAAAACCAATAGATGGCGCTGTAGGTTACTATAAAACCAATAGATGGTGCTGTAGGTTACTATAAAACCAATAGATGGCGCTGTAGGTAAATATAACACTAATAGATGGCGCTTTGGGGTTCAGGAGATATTTGCCCCTTGGGGTTGGGGCGACTGCTCTGTTTGCCCCTTGGGGTGGGGGTGATTGATCTGTTTGCCCCATTTGGGTTGGGGTGACTGCTTTGTTTGTCCCCTTGGGGTTGGAGTGTTTTTTATGTTTGCCCCCTTGAGGTTGGGCTTATTTCTCTGTTGGCCATCCTTTGGGGTTAGGGTGCCTGCTCTGTTTGCTACGCTGTGCGGATAGGGGTGACAGCTCTGTTTTGCCACCCTTTGGGGTTGCAGTGATTGCTCTGTTTGCACCTTGGGGTTGGCGTCATTGCTCTGTTTGCTTCCCCTTAGGGATTGCGGGTATTGCTCTGTTTTCCCCCTTTGGGGTTGGGGTGGTTACTCTGTTTGCCTCTCCTTTGGGGTTTGGGTGATTGCTCTATTTGCTTCTATGGAATTGGGGTGATTGCTCTGTGTTACCCCCTTTGGAGTTGGGGTGATTGCTTTCCGCTGCCCCTTTGGGATTGGGGTGATTACTCTGTTTGCCCCCCCCCCCCTTTGGGGTTGAGGTAATTGCTCTTAAGTTTGCCTCCCTGTGGTTGGGGTCCGGGTGATTGCTCTGTTTGACCACTTGGGGTTGGAGTGAGTGCTCTTTTTACATCCTTGGCATTGGGGTGACTGCTCTTTGCCCCCTTGGAGTTTGGGTGATTACTCAGTTTGCCCCCTTGGAGCTCGGCTGACTACTATTTTTTCCCTTGGAGTTTTGGGTGATTGCTCTGTTTGCTCCTCTTTGGGGTTGGGGTGATTGCTTTGTTTGCCCCCCCTTTGTGGTTGGGGTGACTGGTCTGTTTGCTCCCCTTTAGGGTTGGTGGGATTGCTCTGTTTGCCTCCTTGTGGTTGGGGTCCGGGTAATTGTTCTGTTTGCCCCCTTGGAGTTGGGGTGATTACTCTGTTTGCCGCTTTGAGGTTGGGTGACTACTATTTTTTCCCTCTAAGTTTTCGGAGATTGCTCTGTTTGCCCCCCTTAGGGTTGTAGTAGTTACTCTATTTTTCCCCTTGGGTTTTGGGTGATTGCTGTGCTAGCCCCGCTTTGGGGTTGGCGTGATTGCTGCTTGCTCCCTTTGTGGTTGGGTTGATTTCTCTTTTTGCCCCCCTATAGGGTTGGGGTGATTGCTCAGTTTTCCCTCTTTGGGATTGGGGTTATTACTGTTTGCCACCTTGGGGTGGGGGTGACTACTGTTTGTTCCCCTGGTTCGGGGTGATCACTCGGTTTCCCCCCTTGGAGTTCGGGCGATTACTGTGTTTGCCCCGTTAGTCTTGGGGTTATTCATTTGTCCCCTTGCGGTTGGGGTGATTACCCTGCTTGCCCCCTTGGGGTTGGGGTGATTACTCTGTTTGCCCACATGGCGTTGGGATGTCTACTCTGTTTGCCCCTTTGGGGTTGGGTTGACTACTGTTTGCCCCCTAGGGTTTGGGTGATTGCTCTGCTTGCCACCTTGGGGTTGGAGTGATTGGCCCATGTCCCCGTTGGGATTGGGGTGTACTACTGTTCGCCCACTTGCGGTTGGCGTGATTACTCTGTTTGCACCTTTGCGGTCAAAATGACTGCTTTGTTTGCCCCTTGGAGTGATTACTCTGTTTGCCCTCCTTTGGGGTTGCTGTAATTGCTCTGTTTACCCCCCCCCCTTCCCCTTTCGGTTAAGTTAATTATTCCGTTTGCCTCCCCTTTGGAGCTGGGGTAATTGCTGTTTGGCCCCCCTTGGGTTTGAATAATTATTCTATTTGCCCCATTTTGGGGTTGGGGGTGATTGCTCTGTTGGCCCCTTTTGGGGTTGGGGTGGTTGCTTTCTTTACACCTTTGGGGTTGAGGTGAATGCTGTGTTTGCCCCCTTGGGGTTGGGGTGATTGCTCTGTTTGCCCTATTGGGGTTGGGGTGATTACTCTGTTTGGCCCCTTGGGGTTGGGGTAATTACTCTATTTGCCAGCTTGGGGTTGGGATGTCTGCTCTGTTTGCCCTTTTGGGGTTGGGGTGACTACTGTTTGCCTCCTTGGGGTTGGGATGACTATTGTTTGCCCCCTTGGGGTTGGGGTGATTACTCTGCTTGCCACCTTAGGGTTGGACTGATTGCCCTGTTTTCCCCTTGGGATTAGGGTGTATTACTGTTTTTCCACTTGGGGTTGACGTGGTTACTCTGTTTGCACCTTTGGGGTTAAGGTGACTGCATTGTTTGCCTCTTGGAGTAATTACTCTGTTTGCCCCCTTGGGGTTGGGGTGATTACTCTATTTTCCCGCTTGGGGTTAGGATGTCTGCTCTGTTTGCCCCTTTGGGGTTGGGGTGACTACTGTTTGCCCCCTTGGGATTGGGGTGATTACTCTGCTTGCCATTTTAGGGTTGGATTGATTGCCCTGTTTCCCCCTTGGGATTGGGGTGTACTACTGTTTGCCCAAATGGGGTTGGCGTCATTACTCTGTTTGCACCTTTGAAGCTAAGGTGATTGCTTTGTTTAATTCTTGGGGTAATTACTCTCTTTGCCCCTTGGGGTTTGGGTGATTACTCTTTTTGCCCTCCTTTGGGTTTGCTGTGATTGCTCTGTTTGCCCCTCTTTGGGGATAGGGTGATTGCTGTTTGTGCCCGCTTGGAGTGGTTGCACTGTTTACCCCTTTGGGGTTGGGGTGATCGCTCTGTTTGCTCACCTTTGGGGTCGGAGTGATTGCTCTGTTTGCCTCCTTGTGGTTGGGGTCCAGGTGATTGCTCTGTTTGACCCTTTGGATTTGGGCTGATTGCTCTGTTTGCTCCCCTTTGTGGTAAGGATGATTGCTCTGTTTGCCTCCTTGTGGTTGGGGTCCAGGTGATTGCTCTGTTTGACCCTTTGGATTTGGGCTGATTGCTCTGTTTGCTCCCCTTTGTGGTAAGGGTGATTGCTCTGTTTGCCTCCTTGTGGTTGGGGTTTGTGTGAGTGCTCTGTTTGACCCCTTGGGGTTGGGGTGATTAATCTGTCCTATTGGGGATGAGGTGACTGCTGTTTGCCCCCTTGGGGTTGGGGTGATTACTCTGTTTGCCCCCTTCGGGTTGGGGTGATTACTCTGTTTGCCCCTTTGTGGTTGGGGTGACTAGTATTTGAGTTTCGGGTGATCCCTCTGTTTGCCTCGTGGGGTTGTGGTGGTTGCTTTGTTTGCCCCCCCTTTGTAGTCGGGGTGACTGCTCTGTTTACTCCCCTTTGGGGTTGTGGTGATTGCTCTGTTTGCACCCTTGTGGTTGGGGTCCAGGTGATTGCTCTATTTGACCCCTTGGAGTTAGGGTGATTGCTCTGTTCGACCCCCTTTCTGGGTTGGCGGTGACTGCTCTGTTTGCCCCTTTTTGGGATTGTTATGATTGATAATTTTGCCCCCTTTGGGGTTTGTGTCATTTCTCTGCCCCCCCCCCCCCCCTCCATTGGGGTTGGGGTGACTGCTCTGTTTGCCTCCCTTTAGGGTTGGTGGGATTGCTCTGTTTGCCTCCTTGCGGTTGGGGTCTGGGTTATTGCGCTGTTCACCCCTTGGGGTTGGCGTAAGTACTCTGTTTACCACCTTAGGGTTGGGGTGACTGCTGTTTGCCCCCTTGGAGTTGGGGTGATTACTCTGTTTGCCGCCTTGAGGTTGGGCGACTACTATTTTTTTCCTCTGAGTTTTCGGTGATTGCTCTGTTTGCCCCCCCTTTGGGGTTGGGGTGATTGCTCTGCTTGCCCCCTTGGGGTTAGGGTGGTTGCTCTCTTTACCCCTTTGGGGTTGTGGTGATTGCTCTGTTTGCCCTCCCTTCAAGATCGGGGTGACTGCTCTGTTTGCTCCCCTTTTCGGTTGTGGTGATTGCTCTGTTTGCCTCTTTGTGGTTGGGGTCCGGGTGGTTGCTCTGTCTTACCCCTTGGGCTTGGTGTGATTACTTTGTTTCCACATTTTGGGATTGGGATGATTAATCTTTTTGCTCCCATTAGGGTTGGGATGATTGTTCTGTTCGCCCCCCCCCCCCCCCTTTGGGTGTTGGTGACTGCTCAGTTTGCCTCCCTTTAGGGTTGGGGTGATTGATCTGTTTGCACCCTTGTGGTTAGGGTCTGGCTGAGTGCTCTGTTTGACCGCTTGGGGTTGGGGTGATTACTCTGCTTGTCCTTTTGGAGTTGGGGGTGAGTGCTGTTTGCCCTATTGGGGTTGGGGTGATTACTCTGTTTGCCCCCTTGTGGTATGGGTGACTACTATTTGCCCCATTTGAGTTTTGGGTTATTGCTCTGTTTGCCCCCTGGGGTTGTGGTGGTTGCTCTGTTTGCCCCCTTTTAGGGTTGTAGTAGTTGCTCTTTTTGCCCCTTTTTGGGTTGGTGTGATTACTCTGTTTACCGTCTTGGGGTTGGGGTGATTGCTCTGTTTACCATATTTGTAATTGTGGTGATTGCTCTGCATGCCGTCTTTGGGGTTAGGGTGATTGTTGTTTGCCCCCCCCCTTCCCCCTTGGGGTTCGGGTGATTGCTCTGTTTGCCTCCTTGTGGTTGGGGTCCAGGTGATTGCTCTGTTTGACCCTTTGGATTTGGGCTGATTGCTCTGTTTGCTCCCCTTTGTGGTAAGGGTGATTGCTCTGTTTGCCTCCTTGTGGTTGGGGTTTGTGTGAGTGCTCTGTTTGACCCCTTGGGGTTGGGGTGATCACTCTGTCCTATTGGGGATGAGGTGACTGCTGTTTGCCCCCTTGGGGTTGGGGTGATTACTCTGTTTGCCCCCTTCGGGTTGGGGTGATTACTCTGTTCGCCCCTTTGTGGTTGGGGTGACTAGTATTTGAGTTTCGGGTGATCCCTCAGTTTGCCTCGTGGGGTTGTGGTGGTTGCTTTGTTTGCCCCCACCCCCCCCCTCTTTGTGGTCGGGGGTGACTTCTCTGTTTACTCCCCTTTGGGGTTGTGGTGATTGCTCTGTTTGCACCCTTGTGGTTGGGGTCCAGGTGATTGCTCTATTTGACCCCTTGGAGTTAGGGTGATTGCTCTGTTCGACCCCCTTTCTGGGTTAGCGGTGACTGCTCTGTTTGCCCCTTTTTGGGATTGTTATGATTGATAATTTTGCCCCCTTTGGGGTTTGTGTCATTTCTCTGCCCCCCCCCCCCCTCCATTGGGGTTGGTGTGACTGCTCTGTTTGCCTCCCTTTAGGGTTGGTGGGATTGCTCTGTTTGCCTCCTTGCGGTTGGGGTCTGGGTTATTGCGCTGTTCACCCCTTGGGGTTGGCGTAAGTGCTCTGTTTACCACCTTAGGGTTGGGGTGACTGCTGTTTGCCCCCTTGGAGTTGGGGTGATTACTCTGTTTGCCGCCTTGAGGTTGGGCGACTACTATTTTTTTCCTCTGAGTTTTCGGTGATTGCTCTGTTTGCCCCCCCTTTGGGGTTGGGGTGATTGCTCTGCTTGCCCCCTTGGGGTTAGGGTGGTTGCTCTCTTTACCCCTTTGGGGTTGTGGTGATTGCTCTGTTTGCCCTCCCTTCAAGATCGGGGTGACTGCTCTGTTTGCTCCCCTTTTCGGTTGTGGTGATTGCTCTGTTTGCCTCTTTGTGGTTGGGGTCCGGGTGGTTGCTCTGTTTTACCCCTTGGGGTTGGTGTATTACTTTGTTTCCACATTTTGGGATTGGGGTGATTAATCTTTTTGCTCCCATTAGGGTTGGGATAATTGTTCTGTTCCTCCCCCCCCCTTTGGGTGGGGGTGACTGCTCAGTTTGCCTCCCCTAAGGTTTGGGGTGATTGATCTGTTTGCACCCTTGTGGTTAGGGTCTGGCTGAGTGCTCTGTTTGACCGCTTGGGGTTGGGGTGATTACTCTGCTTGTCCTTTTGGAGTTGGGGGTGAGTGCTGTTTGCCCTATTGGGGTTGGGGTGATTACTCTGTTTGCCCCCTTGTGGTAGGGGTGACTACTATTTGCCCCATTTAAGTTTTGGGTTATTGCTCTGTTTGCCCCCTGGGGTTGTGGTGGTTGCTCTGTTTGCCCCCTTTTAGGGTTGTAGTAGTTGCTCTTTTTGCCCCTTTTTGGGTTGGTGTGATTACTCTGTTTACCGTCTTGGGGTTGGGGTGATTGCTCTGTTTACCATATTTGTAATTGTGGTGATTACTCTTTTTGCCCCCTTTGGGGTTGGGGTGATTACTGTTTGCCCCCTTGGCGTAATTGCTCTGTTTGCCCCCCCCCTCCTTTAGGGTTGGGGTGATTGATCTGTTCGCACTTTTTAGGGTTGTGGTGGTTGCTCTGTTGGCCCCCTTGGGATTGGGTTGCTTATTCTGTTTGCCCCCTTGGGGTTGGATTGCTTACTCTGTTTGCTACCTTGGGGTTGGGGTGATTACTGTGTTTGCTCCCTTGCGGTTGGGCTAATTACTGTATTTGCCCACTTGGTGTTGGGGTGATTATGCTGTTTACCCCCTTTTGGGAATTCGGGTGATTGATCTTTTTGCCCCAATTGGGGTTGGGGTGATTTCCCTGTTTAGCCTCCCCTTTGGGTTTGGGGTGATTGCTCTGTTTGTCTCCCTTTGGGGTTGGCGTGATTGCTCTGCTTGCCCCCTTGGGAGGGGTGGTTGCTCTGTTTGCCACTTGGGTTAGGGGGGATTACTCTGTTTGCCCCCTTGAGGTTGGGGTGATTGCTCTGTTTGCCCACTTTGGGTTGGGTGACTAGTGTGTATTCCCCCTTGGGGTTGGGGTGATTACTCTATTTGCCCCCGTGGGTTTGGATGATAGCTCTGTTAGCCCCCCTTTGCCGGTGAGTTGATTGCTCTTTGCCCCCTTGGAGTTGGGGTGACTGCTATCTTTTCCCTTGGAGTTTTGTGTGATTGCTCTGTTTACTCCCCCTTAGGGTTGGGGTGATTGCTCTGTTTTCCCCTTTAGGATTGGGGTGATTGCTCTGTTTGACAGCCTTTCTGTGTTGGGGTGATTGCACTGTTTGCCCCTTTTTGAGATTTGGGTGATTGATCTTTTTGCCCCCATTGGGGTTGGGGTGATTTCCCTGTTTAGCCTCCCCTTTGGGTTTGGGGTGATTGCTCTGTTTGCCTCCCTTTGTGGTTGGGGTGATTGCTCTGTTTGCCTCCTGGTGGTTGGGGTGATCACTCTGTTGGACTATTGGGGTTGGGGTGACTGCTGTTTTCCCCCTTGTGGTTGGGGTGATTATCCTGTTTGCCCCCTTGGGGTTGGAATGATTACTCTGCTTTCCCCCTTGTGGTTGGGGTGACTAGTATTTCCCCATTTGAATTTTGGATGATCGCTCTGTTTGCCCCTTGGGGTTGTTGCTTTGTTTGCCTCTTTTGGGGTTGTAGTGATTGCTCTCCTTACCCCTTTGTAGTAGGGGTGATTACTCTGTTTGCCCCTCTGAGGTTGGGGTGATCATGCTGTATGCCCCCTTGGGGTTGAGATGATTATTCTGTTTTTCTTCTTGAAGTTGCGGTGATTGCTCTGTTTGCCCCTCTTTTGGGGTTGGGGTTATTATTCTGCTTACCCTCTCTAGGTTGGGTTGATTGATAATAATATTTAATTACTCTGTTTGCCCCCCTTTGGGGTCCCAGTGATTGCTCTGTTTAACCTATTGGGGTTGGGGTGACTGCTGTTTTCCCCCTTGTGGTTGGGGTGATTATCCTGTTTGCCCCCTTGGGGTTGGGATGATTACTCTGCTTTCCCCCTTGTGGTTGGGGTGACTAGTATTTCCCCATTTGAATTTTGGATGATCGCTCTGTTTGCCCCTTGGGGTTGTTGCTTTGTTTCCCCATTTGAGGTTGGGGTGATTGCTCTCTTTACCCCTTTGTAGTAGGGGTGATTACTCTGTTTGCCCCTTTGAGGTTGGGGTGATCATGCTGTATGCCCCCTTGGGGTTGAGATGATTACTCTGTTTTTCTTCATGAAGTTGGGGTGATTGCTCTGATTGCCCCTCTTTTGGGGTTATTATTCTGCTTACCCTCTCTAGGTTGGGTTGATTGATAATAATATTTGATTACTCTGTTTGCCCCCCTTTGGGGTCCCGGTGATTGCTCTGTTTAACCTATTGGGGTTGGGGTGATTGCTGTTTGCCCCCTTGGAGTTGTGGTAACTACTGTTTGCCCCCCTTGGATTTTGAGGTAATTGCACTGCTTGCCCCCCTTTGGGGTTGGGGTGATCGCTCTGTTTGTTCCCTTGGGGTTGGGGTGACTACTTTGTTTGCCCCCTTGGAGCTGGCGTGATTGCTCCGTTAGCCCCTTTGGGGTTGTGGAGACTACTGTTTGCCCCCTTTAGGTTGGGATATAGCTCTGCTTGCCTCCTTGGGGTTTGGGGTGATTACTCTGCTTGCCCCCTTAAGGTTGGGGAGATTACTGTATTTGTCCCCATGGGGTTGGGGTGATTAATCTGTTTGCCCCCTTGAGGTTGGGGTGACTACCGTGTCTGCCCCCTTGGAGTTGGGGTAATTGCTCTGTTTGCTCGCTTGGGGTAGAGGTGGCTACTGGTTACCCCCTTAGGGTTTGAGTGACTACTGTGTTTGCCCCCTTGGGGTTGGGGTGACTACTGTGTCTGCCCCCCTGGGGTTGGGGTGACTACTGTGTCTGCCCCCTTGGGGTTGGGGAGATTGCTCAGTTTGCTTGCTTGGGGTTGACGCGGCTACTGTGTTTTCCCCCTTGGGGTTGGGGTGACTACTGTGTCTGCCCCCTCGGGGTTGGGGTGATTACTCTGTTTGCCCCCTTGGGGTTGGGGTGATTACTCTGTTTGCCCCCTTGGGGTTCGGGTGATTGCTCTGTTTGCCCCCTTGGGGTTCGGGTGATTGCTCTGTTTGCCCCCTTGGGGTTGAGGTGGCTACTGGTTACCCCCTTAGGGTTTGAGTGACTACTGTGTTTTCCCCCTTGGGGTTGGGGTGACTACTGTGTTTTCCCCCTTGGGGTTGGGGTGACTACTGTGTCTGGCCCCTTGGGGTTGGGGTGACTACTGTGTCTGCCCCCCTGGGGTTGGGGTGACTACTGTGTCTGCCCCCTTGGGGTTGGGGAGATTGCTCAGTTTGCTCGCTTGGGGTTGACGCGGCTACTGTGTTTTCCCCCTTGGGGTTGGGGTGACTACTGTGTCTGCCCCCTTGGGGTTGGGGTGATTACTCTGTTTGCCCCCTTGGGGTTGGGGTGATTACTCTGTTTGCCCCCTTGGGGTTTGGGTGATTGCTCTGTTTGCCCCCTTGGGGTTCGGGTGATTGCTCTGTTTGCCCCCTTGGGGTTGAGGTGGCTACTGGTTACCCCCTTAGGGTTTGAGTGACTACTGTGTTTTCCCCCTTGGGGTTGGGGTGACTACTGTGTTTTCCCCCTTGGGGTTGGGGTGACTACTGTGTCTGGCCCCTTGGGGTTGGGGTGACTACTGTGTCTGCCCCCCTGGGGTTGGGGTGACTACTGTGTCTGCCCCCTTGGGGTTGGGGAGATTGCTCAGTTTGCTCGCTTGGGGTTGACGCGGCTACTGTGTTTTCCCCCTTGGGGTTGGGGTGACTACTGTGTCTGCCCCCTTGGGGTTGGGGTGATTACTCTGTTTGCCCCCTTGGGGTTGGGGTGATTACTCTGTTTGCCCCCTTGGGGTTTGGGTGATTGCTCTGTTTGCCCCCTTGGGGTTCGGGTGATTGCTCTGTTTGCCCCCTTGGGGTTGAGGTGGCTACTGGTTACCCCCTTAGGGTTTGAGTGACTACTGTGTTTTCCCCCTTGGGGTTGGGGTGACTACTGTGTCTGCCCCCTTGGGGTTGGGGAGATTGCTCAATTTGCTCGCTTGGGGTTGACGTGGCTACTGTGTTTTCCCCCTTGGGGTTGGGTGATTACTCTGTTTGCCCCCTTGGGGTTTGAGTGACTACTGTGTTTGCCCCCTTGGGGTTCGGGTGATTGCTCTGTTTGCCCCCTTGGGGTTGGGGTGATTGCTCTGTTTGCCCCCTTGGGGTTGGGGTGATTACTCTGTTTGCCCCCTTGGGGTTGGGGTGATTACTCTGTTTGCCCCCTTGGGGTTTGGGTGATTACTCTGTTTACCCCCTTGGGCTTTGGGTAATTACTCTGTTTGCCCCCTTGGGGTTGGGGTGATTGCTCTGTTTGCCCCCTTGGGGTTCAGGTGATTACTCTGTTTGCCCCCTTGGGGTTTGGGTGGTTGCTCTGTTTGCCCCCTTGGGGTTCGGGTGATTGCTCTGTTGGCCCCCTTGGGGTTGGGGTGATTACTCTGTTGGCCCCCTTGGGGTTGGGGTGATTACTCTGTTTTTCTTCATGAAGTTGGGGTGATTGCTCTGTTTGCCCCTCTTTTGGGGTTGGGGTTATTATTCTGCTTACCCTCTCTAGGTTGGGTTGATTGATAATAATATTTGATTACTCTGTTTGCCCCCCTTTGGGGTCCCGGTGATTGCTCTGTTTAACCTATTGGGGTTCAGGTGATTGCTGTTTGCCCCCTTGGAGTTGTGGTAACTACTGTTTGCCCCCCTTGGATTTTGAGGTAATTGCACTGCTTGCCCCCCTTTGGGGTTGGGGTGATCGCTCTGTTTGTTCCCTTGGGGTTGGGGTGACTACTTTGTTTGCCCCCTTGGAGCTGGCGTGATTGCTCCGTTAGCCCCTTTGGGGTTGTGGAGACTATTGTTTGCCCCCTTTAGGTTGGGATATAGCTCTGCTTGCCCCCTTGGGGTTTGGGGTGATTACTCTGTTTGCCCCCTTAAGGTTGGGGAGATTACTGTATTTGTCCCCATGGGGTTGGGGTGATTAATCTGTTTGCCCCCTTGAGGTTGGGGTGACAACCGTGTCTGCCCCCTTGGAGTTGGGGTAATTGCTCTGTTTGCTCGCTTGGGGTAGAGGTGGCTACTGGTTACCCCCTTAGGGTTTGAGTGACTACTGTGTTTGCCCCCTTGGGGTTGGGGTGACTACTGTGTCTGCCCCCTTGGGGTTGGGGTGACTACTGTGTCTGCCCCCTTGGGGTTGGGGAGATTGCTCAGTTTGCTCGCTTGGGGTTGACGTGGCTGCTGTGTTTTCCCCCTTGTGGTTGGGGTGATTACTCTGTTTGCCCCCTTGGGGTTGGGGTGACTACTGTGTCTGCCCCCTTGGGGTTCGGGTGATTGCTCTGTTTGCCCCCTTGGGGTTCGGGTGATTACTCTGTTTGTCCCCTTGGGGTTGGGGTGATTACTCTGTTTGCCCCCTTGGGGTTTGGGTGATTGCTCTGTTTGCCCCCTTGGGGTTGGGGTGATTGCTCTGTTTGCCCCCTTGGGGTTCGGGTGATTACTCTGTTTGCCCCCTTGGGGTTGGGGTGATTACTCTGTTTGCCCCCTTGGGGTTGGGGTGATTGCTCTGTTTGCCCCCTTGGGGTTGGGGTGATCACTCTGTTTGCCCCCTTGGGGTTGGGGTGTTTACTCTGTTTGCCCCCTTGGGGTTCGGGTGATTACTCTGTTTGCCCCCTTGGGGTTGGGGTGATTGCTCTGTTTGCTCCCTTGGGGTTGGGGTGATTGCTCTGTTTGCTCCCTTGGGGTTGGGGTGATTGCTCTGTTTGCTCCCTTGGGGTTGGGGTGATTGCTCTGTTTGCCCCCTTGGGGTTGGGGTGATTGCTCTGTTTGCCCCCTTGGGGTTGGGGTGTTTACTCTGTTTGCCCCCTTGGGGTTCGGGTGATTACTCTGTTTGCCCCCTTGGGGTTGGGGTGATTGCTCTGTTTGCTCCCTTGGGGTTGGGGTGATTGCTCTGTTTGCTCCCTTGGGGTTGGGGTGATTGCTCTGTTTGCCCCCTTGGGGTTGGGGTGATTGCTCTGTTTGCCCCCTTGGGGTTCGGGTGATTACTCTGTTTGCCCCCTTGGGGTTGGGGTGATTACTCTGTTTGCCCCCTTGGGGTTGGGGTGATTGCTCTGTTTGCCCCCTTGGGGTTGGGGTGATCACTCTGTTTGCCCCCTTGGGGTTGGGGTGTTTACTCTGTTTGCCCCCTTGGGGTTCGGGTGATTACTCTGTTTGCCCCCTTGGGGTTGGGGTGATTGCTCTGTTTGCTCCCTTGGGGTTGGGGTGATTGCTCTGTTTGCTCCCTTGGGGTTGGGGTGATTGCTCTGTTTGCTCCCTTGGGGTTGGGGTGATTGCTCTGTTTGCCCCCTTGGGGTTGGGGTGATTGCTCTGTTTGCCCCCTTGGGGTTGGGGTGTTTACTCTGTTTGCCCCCTTGGGGTTGGGGTGATTGCTCTGTTTGCTCCCTTGGGGTTGGGGTGATTGCTCTGTTTGCTCCCTTGGGGTTGGGGTGATTGCTCTGTTTGCCCCCTTGGGGTTGGGGTGATTGCTCTGTTTGCTCCCTTGGGGTTGGGGTGATTACTCTGTTTGCCCCCTCGTCTTTGTCACTGCAGGAGGCCCCTGAGGTGTCGTCTGTCAGTCCTTCCTCCCTGGGGTGCTGGTATAACGCTCTCCGCTCAGCACGTGTCTTCAGCAGTGAAGGGGCAGCGCACAGGGCCGGCTTGTTGGTGTCCCGTTCCTAGAGCGGTCTGGCTGACCTCAGCGCCCCCTTGTGGTGAGGAGGGTCCGAGGGCGCAGGAAGGACCTCTGCTCCCGGCTGTGGGATCTTAGGCGCTGACCCTCGCACAGCACCGACATGTCCGCGGAGCTGGAGAAGCTGCGGATGTCCGGGGCCGGGAAGGCCATCGCAGTGCTGACGAGCGGAGGAGATGCACAAGGTCAGTACAGCACAGCGCATGATCCGCTTATGTGAGGGAGCCGGGCTGTACGGAGGCCTCGGGGACCCAAAACCCTGCAGCGGCCAGCAGTGCCATATATAATGTCCTGTCCTATGGAGACTCCGGCAGTACATACGCTATATAGTGCCCTGCGGGCTCCGGCAGTACATACCCTATATAGTGCCCCGCAGGCTCCGGCAGTACATACGCTATATAGTGCCCTGCAGGCTCCGGCAGTACATACCCTATATAGTGCCCCGCAGGCTCCGGCAGTACATACCCTATATAGTGCCCCGCAGGCTCCGGCAGTACATACCCTATATAGTGCCCTGCAGGCTCCGGCAGTACATACGCTATATAGTGCCCTGCAGGCTCCGGCAGTACATACGCTATATAGTGCCCTGCGGGCTCCGGCAGTACATACCCTATATAGTGCCCTGCAGGCTCCGGCAGTACATACGCTATATAGTGCCCTGCGGGCTCCGGCAGTACATACCCTATATAGTGCCCTGCAGGCTCCGGCAGTACATACGCTATATAGTGCCCTGCAGGCTCCGGCAGTACATACGCTATATAGTGCCCTGCAGGCTCCGGCAGTACATACGCTATATAGTGCCCTGCAGGCTCCGGCAGTACATACCCTATATAGTGCCCCGCAGGCTCCGGCAGTACATACCCTATATAGTGCCCTGCAGGCTCCGGCAGTACATACGCTATATAGTGCCCTGCGGGCTCCGGCAGTACATACGCTATATAGTGCCCTGCGGGCTCCGGCAGTACATACCCTATATAGTGCCCTGCAGGCTCCGGCAGTACATACGCTATATAGTGCCCTGCAGGCTCCGGCAGTACATACGCTATATAGTGCCCTGCGGGCTCCGGCAGTACATACCCTATATAGTGCCCCGCAGGCTCCGGCAGTACATACGCTATATAGTGCCCTGCAGGCTCCGGCAGTACATACGCTATATAGTGCCCTGCAGGCTCCGGCAGTACATACGCTATATAGTGCCCTGCGGGCTCCGGCAGTACATACCCTATATAGTGCCCTGCAGGCTCCGGCAGTACATACGCTATATAGTGCCCTGCGGGCTCCGGCAGTACATACCCTATATAGTGCCCTGCAGGCTCCGGCAGTACATACGCTATATAGTGCCCTGCAGGCTCCGGCAGTACATACGCTATATAGTGCCCTGCAGGCTCCGGCAGTACATACGCTATATAGTGCCCTGCAGGCTCCGGCAGTACATACCCTATATAGTGCCCCGCAGGCTCCGGCAGTACATACCCTATATAGTGCCCTGCAGGCTCCGGCAGTACATACCCTATATAGTGCCCTGCAGGCTCCGGCAGTACATACGCTATATAGTGCCCTGCGGGCTCCGGCAGTACATACGCTATATAGTGCCCTGCGGGCTCCGGCAGTACATACGCTATATAGTGCCCTGCAGGCTCCGGCAGTACATACGCTATATAGTGCCCTGCGGGCTCCGGCAGTACATACGCTATATAGTGCCTTGCGGGCTCCGGCAGTACATACCCTATATAGTGCCCTGCAGGCTCCGGCAGTACATACGCTATATAGTGCCCTGCGGGCTCCGGCAGTACATACGCTATATAGTGCCCTGCAGGCTCCGGCAGTACATACCCTATATAGTGCCCTGCAGGCTCCGGCAGTACATACGCTATATAGTGCCCTGCAGGCTCCGGCAGTACATACGCTATATAGTGCCCTGCGGGCTCCGGCAGTACATACCCTATATAGTGCCCTGCGGGCTCCGGCAGTACATACCCTATATAGTGCCCTTCAGGCTCCGGCGGTACATACCCTATATAGTGCCCTGCAGGCTCCGGCGGTACATACGCTATATAGTGCCCTGCAGGCTCCGGCAGTACATACCCTATATAGTGCCCCGCAGGCTCCGGCAGTACATACCCTATATAGTGCCCTGCGGGCTCCGGCAGTACATACGCTATATAGTGCCCTGCGGGCTCCGGCAGTACATACGCTATATAGTGCCCTGCAGGCTATGGCAGTACATACCCTATATAGTGCCCTGCGGGCTCTGGCAGTACATACCCTATATAGTGCCCTGCGGGCTCTGGCAGTACATACCCTATATAGTGCCCTGCAGGCTCCGGCAGTACATACACTATATAGTGCCCTGCAGGCTATGGCAGTACATACCCTATATAGTGCCCTGCAGGCTCCGGCAGTACATACGCTATATAGTGCCCTGCAGGCTATGGCAGTACATACCCTATATAGTGCCCTGCAGGCTCCGGCAGTACATACGCTATATAGTGCCCTGCGGGCTCCGGCAGTACATACCCTATATAGTGCCCTGCAGGCTCCGGCAGTACATACGCTATATAGTGCCCTGCAGGCTCCGGCAGTACATACGCTATATAGTGCCCTGCAGGCTCCGGCAGTACATACGCTATATAGTGCCCTGCAGGCTCCGGCAG
Source organism: Eleutherodactylus coqui (assembly GCF_035609145.1). Taxonomy (NCBI): domain Eukaryota; kingdom Metazoa; phylum Chordata; class Amphibia; order Anura; family Eleutherodactylidae; genus Eleutherodactylus; species Eleutherodactylus coqui. The sequence continues at coordinate 206,981,388 of NC_089844.1, forward strand.
TACATACCCTATATAGTGCCCCGCAGGCTCCGGCAGTACATACCCTATATAGTGCCCTGCAGGCTCCGGCAGTACATACGCTATATAGTGCCCTGCGGGCTCCGGCAGTACATACCCTATATAGTGCCCTGCAGGCTCCGGCAGTACATACGCTATATAGTGCCCTGCGGGCTCCGGCAGTACATACGCTATATAGTGCCCTGCAGGCTCCGGCAGTACATACCCTATATAGTGCCTTGCGGGCTCTGGCAGTACATACCCTATATAGTGCCCTGCGGGCTCCGGCAGTACATACCCTATATAGTGCCCTTCAGGCTCCGGCGGTACATACCCTATATAGTGCCCTGCAGGCTCCGGCAGTACATACGCTATATAGTGCCCTGCAGGCTCCGGCAGTACATACCCTATATAGTGCCCTGCGGGCTCCGGCAGTACATACGCTATATAGTGCCCTGCGGGCTCCGGCAGTACATACGCTATATAGTGCCCTGCAGGCTATGGCAGTACATACCCTATATAGTGCCCTGCGGGCTCTGGCAGTACATACCCTATATAGTGCCCTGCGGGCTCTGGCAGTACATACCCTATATAGTGCCCTGCAGGCTCCGGCAGTACATACACTATATAGTGCCCTGCAGGCTATGGCAGTACATACGCTATATAGTGCCCTGGGGGGCTATGGCAGTACATGCCCCATATAGGCCCCCTGTCCCATGGAGGCTATGGCAGTACATGCCCCATATCGGCCCCTGTCCCATGGAGGCTATGGCAGTACATGCCCCATATCGGCCCCTGTCCCATGGAGGCTATGGCAGTACATGCCCTATATAGGCCCCTTTCCCATGGAGGCTATGGCAGTTCGTGCCCTATATAGTCCCCTGTCCCATGGAGGCTATGGCAGTGCGTGACCTATATAGGCCCCTGTCCCATGGAGGCTATGGCAGTGCGTGCCCTATATAGGCCCCTGTCCCATGGAGGCTATGGCAGTACGTGCCCTATATAGGCCCCTGTCCCATGGAGGCTATGGCAGTACGTGCCCTATATAGGCCCCTGTCCCATGGAGGCTATGGCAGTACGTGCCCTATATAGGCCCCTGTCCCATGGAGGCTATGGCAGTACACGCACTATATAGGCCCCTGTCACATGGAGGCTATGGCAGTACACGCCCTATATAGTCCCCTGTCCCATGGAGGCTATGGCAGTACATGCACTATATAGTCCCCTGTCCCATGGAGGCTATGGCAGTACATACCCTATATAGGCCCCTGTCCCTTGGAGGCTATGGCAGTACATACCCTATATAGGCCCCTGTCCCATGGAGGCTATGGCAGTACATACCCTATATAGGCCCCTGTCCCAAGGAGGCTATGGCAGTACGTGCCCTATATAGGCCCCTGTCCCATGGAGGCTATGGCAGTACGTGCCCTATATAGGCCCCTGTCCCATGGAGGCTATGGCAGTACGTGCCCTGTATAGGCCCCTGTCCCATGGAGGCTATGGCAGTACGTGCCCTATATAGGCCCCTGTCCCATGGAGGCTATGGCAGTACGTGCCCTATATAGGCCCCTGTCCCATGGAGGCTATGGCAGTACGTGCCCTATATAGGCCCCTGTCCCATGGAGGCTATGGCAGTACGTGCCCTATATAGTCCCCTGTCCCATGGAGGCTATGGCAGTACACACACTATATAGTCCCCTGTCCCATGGATGCTATGACAGTACACACCCTATATAGTCCCCTGTCCCATGGAGGCTATGGCAGTACATGCCCTATATAGATCCCTGTACCATGGAGGCTATAGAAGTACATGCCCTATATAGATCCCTGTACCTTGGAGGCTATGGCAGTACATGCCCTATATAGTCCCCTGTCCCTTGGAGGCTATGGCAGTACATGCCCTATATTGTCCCCTGTCCCTTGGAGGCTATGGCAGTACATGCCCTATATTGTCCCCTGTCCCTTGGAGGCTATGGCAGTACATGCCCTATATAGTCCCCTGTCACATGGAGGCTATGGCAGTTCATGCCCTATATAGTCCCATGGAGGCTATGGCAGTACATGCCCTATATAGTCCCCTGTCCCTTGGAAGGGCTATGGCAGTACATGCCCCAATATAGTCCCCTGTCACATGGAGGCTATGGCAGTACATGCCCTATATAGTCCCATGGAGGCTATGGCAAGTACATGCCCTATATAGTCCCCCTGTCCTTTGGAGGCTATGGCAGTACATGCCCTATATAGTCCCCTGTCCTTTGGAGGCTATGGCAGTACATGCCCTATATAGTCCCCTGTCCTTTGGAGGCTATGGCAGTACATGCCCCAATATAGTCCTCTGTCCCATGGAGGCTATGGCAGTACATGCACTATATAGTCCCCTGTCACATGAGGCTATGGCAGTACATGCACTATATAGTCCCCTGTCACATGGAGGCTATGGCAGTACATACACTATATAGTCCCCTGTCACATGGAGGCTATGGCAGTACATACACTATATAGTCCCCTGTCCCATGGAGGCTATGGCAGTACATACACTATAATAGTCCCCCTGTCCCATGGAGCTATGGCAGTACATCCTCTCTATATTCCCCTGTCCCTTGGAGCCTATGGCAGTACATACACTGTATAATCCCCCTATCCCCATGGATACTATAGCAGTGTGCGGGCTGTGGTCCAGCTATATGGTCCGCGCTGCCCTCTTATACAGCTGCCAGTAGTGCCATATGTAGTCCCCTGTCCCATGAAGGCTATGGCAGTGTGAGGTCAGCGATCAGTACGTACCGGGCCCCCCCCCCCCCCCACCCGCCGTCGCCCACACCCGCCTCCCCCCCCAGTACGTGTCGGGCCTCTGGCACCCGCCGTCGCCCCCCCCCCCCCCCCCCAGTACGTGCCGGGCCTCTGGCGCCCGCCGTCGCCACCCCCCGTCCCCCCAGTACGTCTCCCCCCCCCCCCCCCCCCCCCAGAACTCTTATAAAATTGTGTGATTTCCCAAAAATTATTTACGCATAATAACTGAAATTTTTTGATCTGTCATCTGAAAATCAGCCGAGAACGCTGTAGTTATTATTAATTTTTATAAGAGTTCTGGTTAGCACCTCAAGAGTTCTGAAGAAAACTCTTAATGCTCGAAGCTCTAGAACCCATATTTACAAAGTTCTCGCTGATTTTCAAATGCCGGATCCAAAAATTTCAGTTATGTGTAAATAATTTTTTGGGAAATCCCGCGATTTTATAAGAGTTCTGGGTAGCACCTCAAGAGTTCTGAAAAAAAACTCTCATTGCTCGAAGCTCTAATACCCATATTTACAAAGTTCTCGCTGATTTAGTAATATCATTTTTGGAAGTTAGAACCCCAGAGATACATTTGTTGATTTTTTTTTTTTTTTTGCCTAATTCACTAGAACTATTTGTAAAATTAATTGGGAACA